>NC_142155.1:7442727-7745757 GCF_024610735.1 Ursus americanus | reverse complement strand
ACTGCTCAGTTGCTTCAGGAAAACCACCCTCTTGCCTCCATGGTGCCCAGTGAGGATGATCAAAATGGTCCCGGGGTGATGCTAGCTTGAAATTTTCTCACATGCTGACCGAGAGGTTTCTTGCTGTGGTTCAACAGCTTTTGAGGCACATCTCCGGTAGGATAATACCTAGGCATTTTTCAAAGTTTAAACAATGGTTTAAACTTTTGTTTTTGTGACAGTAGCAAGAATCTTCTCCTTCTCCTTCTCCTTTTCAACCCTGGATTTAACTGCTGAGTACTTTCTCTAGTACATGGTCTTTCTGGAATACATACAGAAATATTTGACAATTCCTCTGAGTAGGACAGGGTTTCAGCTACAGTGGGGCTTCCCCTTCTTTGGCATTTTAGCCTCGAGGTTACCTTTCTTAACCTTGCCAACAGCATCAGCCTTCTTGCCTTCTGGTTTCGTCTTCTTATTATCCAGCATCTCAGGTTTTTCACCCACTATCTTACAAGAACTCGAGATAACCGTACTCTTAATCCCCTTCACTTATTGCACCCATCCCCCCACCTTCGGTAACCATCAGTTTGTTCTCTATAGTTAAGAGTCTGTTTTTTGGTTTGTCTCCTTTTTTCCCTTTTGTTTGTTTTGTTTCTAAAATTCCACGTATAAATGAAATCATGTATTTGTCTTTTTTCTGACTGACTTATTTTGCTAGCATTATACTCTCTAGCTCCATCCACATCCTTGCAAATGGCAAGATTTCATTGTATTTTATGGCTGAATAATATTCCAGTGTGTGTGTGTGTGTGTGTCAGTATCACATCTTCTTCATCCATTTATCCATTAATGGACACTTGGGCTGCTTCCATAATTTGGTTATTGTAAGTAATGCTGCAATAAACATCAGGATGCATATATCCTTATGAATTGGTGTTTTGTATTCTTTGGGTAAATACCCAGTACTGTGATTACTGAATCATATGGTAGTTCTATTTTTAATTTTTTTGAGGAACCTCCATACTGTCTTCCACAGTGGCTGCCCCAGTTTGCATTCCCACCAACAGTGCATAAGTGTTCCTTTTTCTCCACATCCTCTCCAACACTTGTTGGCCACCCTCTTCCTTGGCCATAGGTTCTCACTTTTGCTTGGTGTACTTAGAATTGAATTCAGTCTCTCTCCCTTACTGCAAAACTCCATTGCAGTTGTCCCTATACCTATTGCGATAGTCCCCCTTACCTCTTTAACAAGTGTTGTGAATATTTTTTTTTCTTTAACAGATAAAAAATTTGATCATTAGTCAGAGGCCAAATAGTTATTTTTGGTGTTTCAGATAATGGTATTGAGCCTTAAATTATTGAGTCCACTCAAGCACAGAAACTGAATCAAGAAGGCTGGAGTGTTTTTGTGAGGTTGTAAGCAATGTGACATCTAAGTCCAGATCAGTTAATGGAGAGAATAACATGTCAGAATAAGAAGTTTGGACTTCATTTTGTAATAGAGACTTAATTGAAGTCTTTCCAGAAATGTTCTAGAAGGTTCTGGCACCATGTATAAAACAGAATGTGGAGGAAGGAAAAATGGAGAGAAATTTGGAGACTCCACCAGTGTTGCAGATGAAAAGTCTTAAAGGCCTAAATAAGATAGTGGTGGTGAGAATAAAGAAGTAATGAATGTTACAGCTGTTATGAAGGTTGAATGAATATTGACTACATGTTGGCAATCAAAGAAAAGTGAAGTGCTAGCAATGTGAAAATGTTTTCAGCCTTGGGTGTTAGGAGGATGATGTCCCATGAAGGAGGAGATATATAAAGTTCAGTAAAAAATGTAGGGTTATAGTTAAAAATGTGGGGCTGAGCTTGAGTAATAAATAAGAGCTATAAACAGATAGGTAGAACTCATCAACATGCAGGTGGTATTTGAAGTCAGGAGCCTGGGTGAAACTGACAAGGGAGAAAACATGAAAGAAGAAAAGAAATCCATGCATCAGTCCTTGGGAGATACCTGTATTTGGGCTGGTGACATGAGACAGAGCAGCTACCAACAGAGAAGAGAGACAGGGAGTGGGAGCAGAAGAGTCTATAGTGAAAATGAGGATTTGATACAAGAAGGCTTCTGACACAACGGAGTACTGCAGAGAGAGACTAGAGTGAGAAAAAGCACTGGATTTGATGGCTAAGAGGCCTCTGAAGCCTTGGGAGGGAGGTTTGAGTAGAGCCTATGAGAATGTATGTTGAATTTCAATAAATGGAGGGGAAAACATAGGAATTTGCTAGTGTATTTTCCTTGTAAAGTTTGGCAGAGAAAGGAAAAAAGCAGATAAGATTGTAGCTGCTGATGGAAGAGGTAAGGAAGGGTTGTTGTTTGAGAAGAGGGCATGAATATGTTCATGAGCTGAGGGGAAGAATCCTGGGAGAACATGTAATTAGTGAAATGAGAGGTGAGGACATTCTTCATGAGCACTTCCTCACAGAAGGTGGGGCCACGTGGCATCAAGGGCACAACTGGAAGGATTGTTCTTTGTTTCCTCTGAAATGTAAGGTAATAGGGAAGACTTGAGTCAGTTAGGTAAGGGTTTTTGTTTTTGTGTGTGGTGATCTCAAACTTCACAATGATGTGGGATAGATGTAAAATGGGTTTTATGTATTCTAATTTTATTCTTTATAAAAATTCCTTAATCCACTAGGTATTGTTACTAGAATGAATTAGTACCATTTAATTACATAGTTATTAGTTGTGGAGTAGAAGATTTCCCTCAATTTTAATAAGTACATACATTCTTCGAGGTTTATTCATCAGAAATAACAAGATTAGTGGTACAAAATGAAATGAAAGTAGATCAACTTTAATCTCAATTTTTTTGAGATTTCAAGATAATGCATTTGAATCACAAGTTGTGATTGTCATAGATGCACACTTAAATTAGGATATTATCCTGGTTCCCTTGACCTGTCCTCGTTTGCTAGAACTGCTCCCACCACTGTCTCTCTGATATTGCCCCTTAAATATCTGGAAGGCCCTTCAAAGTCACTGAAGACTGTCCTTTGCCGAACTCACCATTTGCTTCCTGTGCTGGCCAGCCTTCAAGCTGTTCCCTAATTATCCTGCTTCCTGGTATTCACCCACTTGTGTGATCCCCTCTCACATCATACCGGGGTTGGTCTGTGTGACCAATAACATATGGCAGACGCAGTGGCATGACACTTCTGTTCTGGGTAGAAAATTCTGCAGCTTCTATCTTGAAAGCTTTCTCTTGCTTATGCTTTCTCTCTTTTGGCTATCTCACTGAAGGGAGGGGCAGTGGGGGCAAGTAAGCTGCCGAGTTGAGAGTAGTCCTGTGGAGAGGCTTCTGTTACAAGGGACTGAAACCTCCAGACATCAGCTAAAGAGGAACTAAGACCTGCCAACAACCACATGGAAGTGGATTCTTCAGTTACAGTAGACCCCTGAGATGATTGAAGACCTGACTGGTAGCTTGGTTGCAATCGGTAGAAAACCTGTGCCAGCACTACCTAGCTCATTTGCTCCCATGTCTCTGAAACTCTGTGCTTGCTGTTTTAAGCCGCTGCCTTCAGGGGTAATTTGCTAAACAGTAATAGAGAACTAATACATCCCTGACCAGGTTCTCTTCTTGGATCCCGGTCTCAGTGAGTTGAACCTATCTGCTCCCTTCCACAAGCCAAGATCCTAAGAGTCTACCAGGATACTGCTTTCTCCTGTACTCTGCTAATCAATTATAAAGTTCTGTTAAGCACCTATTGTGTACTGGAATACAAAAATGAACAAAATAAGAAATTTCTCTTCATATAGAATTTACATACTAGTGGGGGGATCAGACGATAAACAGTGAATAATAGAAGTATCTCGTGGTGGTGGTAAGCGCAGGTGAAGGGAAAGAAAGTGATGGTGGTGGGGAAACTAGTTAATGGAGGAGAGTCAGAGATGGCAACTGTGGTAAAGTCCTTTGAAGGAAGTGTCTGTGTGGTTGCCATCCAGAAGAGCAGTCTAGACAGTGCGCATCATGAGTACAAAGGTCCTGAGAAAAGACTTGCTTGATATGTTGGAAGAACAGCAAGAGACTGTTGTGGCTGGATCAGAGAGGGTAAAGGAGGAGTGTGGTAGGTATGGAAGGACATCGGAGAGGTAGGGGTGACCTTGCAGATCCATGGAAATGATTTTGGATCTTACTCTACATTAGTTAGGAAGCCATTGGACTGGTTTGAGTACAGGAGTGACAAGATCAGAATTAGATTTCAACAGGATCACTGGGGCTGTGCTGTTGAGAACAGATTTGTTGGGAGAGCTGAGAGTCAGAGAGAGAACAACAGAAAATGATGATGGTATAGATTAGAGTGGTGGAGTTGGAGGTGGTCTGACATGGTCAAACTTTAGATTTATTTTGAAGGTCACTGACAATTAGCTGATGGATTGGATGTGAGTATAAGAGAAAGGGAGGAACCACAGGTATTGTCATATGACATTGAGATGCTCTGGTGGACCTGAGGGAAGGGTTGTGTCAGTCTGCATTGGTCTTACCAATTATTATGTACCCAGACCATCACCCGTCCCCACAACCCCTGTTTCATGCCTTCTCTACGTCAGGTAGTACCTTAGAAGTCCTGAGTGGCTGACAACTCTGATAATACTGATCTTGAGGTAATGTTAAACCTACTCCTATCCCAAGTTATATTAGACATTATATTCTTTCTAATATACTATAAAATGAATTTTAATGTATAAATAATGAAATTTATGGCAGGTTATATGTATTCAGCATTTTTCATAGATTATATCTTGACTTCTTACAGCAATCTATGAAGTAGGAACTGTTATTGTGACAACTTTATGGTCAGGAAGATGGAGGGTTTGAAAACTTAGCTTGTCCATGTCCATGCAGCTATTAAGTAGTGGGGACATAAATGATATGTAATTCCATCTGATTCCAAAGCCCCTGTCCAGCAGAACTACATACAAAAACTACTTTGCCTCTTTAAAGGAACATGTCTATAACACACTCAGTTATACTGATAGCAAGATTATGTCTGTCTTACTTTCAAATAATTTTACTAAAGTTTCCCATTTGAAGAATCAAATACTCACTAGTTGATAAGTATTAGGGATGATGTGCTAACAGAGCCCCAGACAGATGACATCATTGCTACCTATACACTAAATGACTTCAACATCCATAGTGATGGACTTATGAGTGACTAATAAGAGCTCACTAATAAAAATTGCTCTACTGTCTAAGTGCTTGTTCCCAAAGAATCTACTTTGCCTGGAGAACTGGTGTGGGTCTTGTCACAGATGCCAATACTGAAATAGCTGCCCCATTTGTGAGTCACCAACATTGAGAATCCAGACTAATAGGTTAGGGTGACATTTCCAGTTTGCCACTCACTCTCTAAATTGTTATGTTGTCTTAAGCTCAGGATGGCATAATTTACATTATGAGGTATCAGAACTCAGTCATCCACTCAGTCATTTTTATAGAGAAAGTGAAGTTCAGAGGTCAAAATAAGAGTTGCCTGTGCCTTTTTATATTTCTTAGGTGTTTGATTTTCTCAACTATTTTAAAATTCACTACAGATGCTATTACATTATCCAAATAATGATAGTAATGCCAGTAATTCAATAGTCCATTTGCCTTCTTTTCGTTATAAAATGATGTTTAACAAGTACTTTAAGCTCCTTGGAAGAAAATCACTATTACTATGATGATGATGATTGCTGCTATTTTTGGTCACTTTTCTCCCTTTTTAGGATATTAAAAAAATGTCTGGGAAAGGGAAAACGTCTGTTTTTTTTTTTTTATTACTTTTTAAGATATGCTGACGGAACGTTTTTTTATTACTTTTTAAGATATGCTGACGGAACGTTTGAAATCATTTCTTCACTTTTTAAAAATTTTTAAAAAAAATTTAATCCAATTAATTAACATATGTTATTGGTTTCAGAGGTACAGGTCCATGATTCATCAGTCTTATATAATACCCAGTTGAAATCATTTTCTGTTTCTAAAGAAATTAGAGACTTGCCGTGATAAGACTTCAGTCACCTTCTTTCTTCAGCAAACTGGTTGTTCTGTGTAAATTCTCATGTTTTCCCAATGTACTAAAGTGTCAGATCCAGACATAAGATATTTTTAAATAATCGACTTCGGTATAATGAATTCTAATATTCGTTTTTTCCTTTTTAAAAAATTTTTATTTAACTTTTGTTAGTTAACATTCAGTACAATATTGGTTTCAGAAGTAGAAGTCAGTGGTTCATCACTTACACATACAACACCCAGTGCTCAGCACCACAAGTGCCCTCCTTAATCCCCATCACCCATCTAGCCCATCCCCCATCCACCCTCCCTCCACCAACCCTCAGTTTGTTCTCTATCATTAAGAGTCTCTAATGGCTTGTTTCCCTCTCTCCTTTTTTTCCTTTCCTCCCCTTTCCATATGTTCATCTGTTTTCTTTCTTAAATTCCACATATGAGTGAGATCATATGGTATTATTCTTATTTTGGATTCAAGTGCTTGTGCTTCCACAAAGTAAAGATGGCAGACTAGGCACAAAATGGCTTACGGGGCCATACCTTAATGTTCCAGACATTCCTTCCTTTGATTCCTCTCCTTTGAGTTGCCAGAAATGGGAAGATTCCGTTCAGTTCGGTCTGGGTTGCTTTCCATTATGCTTTTCTCAAAGATGTTTTCTTGGTGAACCTCTTCCTAAGAATGGGGTATCACCAGTGGTTTTAAGGCATTCATCCTTTCCACACGTTCCTAAAGAAGCTGAAATATAGATCCTACCTCTACACTGTTCCTCTCCCTTGAGTTATCCAAAGAGGCAATGACCTGGAAGGGATGAGTGTTGAGTTGTACTAAGGTAAGATTTAAATGGAAGGAGGGTAAAGAATAAAAGATGCAAAAATATGAGGACTTTTCTTGTATTCTTTTTTTATGACGCTTAGGTTATAAAATTAGGATTTAGAAGACAAGATTCTTTCTAACTCAAAGAATGACTCCAAAGTCTCAATGGAGTATCTTTTGTTGTATACATCTATATAGCTCACACATACATAATGTTTACTATGTTGCCAGGTACTCTCTATTTGTGTTACATTGTTGTAGTCCCCAACCAACCTTATGAGGTAGATACGAATATTATCCGTGGGGCAGGAAACTGAGGCCAGGACTGGCTGCATGGGCCTGCAACCTATGCAATTGCATAGGGCCTCGGCCGGGGCGGGGGCTGTACTTGGTTTAATGCTATATTGTCACTGCCTTGAAATTCTTAATAATTTTTGAACAAGAAACACTGCATTTTCATTTTGCCCGGGAATAAGAAACAGATGGGCAAAAGCAGAACAGAGGGAAGCCATGTAAGAACTTACTGTGAAATCATGCCATGTTATGTGGGTGTGGCAAGAGAGGGACTGGAAGAATATGCAGCGTAGGGTTTGGATTTTACGTTGTAGGTGATGATGGGGCCAGCAGGGTTTCAGTCATGAAAATATGCTAGTAAACTGCAAATGTTTCCTCTACTAACATACTATATGTTATAAATCTACAGTGAACTTCTTTTTTTTTTTAATGATTTTTTATTATATTATGTTAGTCACCATACAGTACATCCCCGGTTTCCGATGTAAAGCTCGATGATTCATTAGTTGCGTATAACACCCAGTGCACCATGCAATACGTGCCCTCCTTACTACCCATCACCGGTCTATCCCATTCCCCCACCTCCTTCCCCTCTGAGTTTTGCCAAACTTTTTATGGAACATTTGAAATATATGCAAAAACGTACATGTTAGTATAATGGACTCTTACCCATCCATCACCTAGCTTCAACAGTTCCTTGGCTAGAGGTGTTTTAAAGTTGTCTGAATGCCTTTAGGTGGGATCTCTCTCCAAATATTTATACCCTGCCCTTTTCACCCGTGTTCGTTACCCATCTGGCCCCTGAGATTGAGTCCATGACCCCTGATAAATTCTGGGGCATAATGTTTGGTCTTCTTGCCTCCTTCCCTGCTCCCTCAGCCCCCAAATTTCCCCCTATCTCCAAGACTTTCTTCATGCCATTACCTCTGCTTGGAATGCTCTTTCCCTCTTGCACTTGTAAAATTGAATGCATCTTTGATGTTCAAATATCACCTCCCCCTCAACCAGCTCAAGTGATAGTTCCAGCCTCTTTTTTTTTTTTTTAAAGATTTTATTTATTTATTCGACAGAGATAGAGACAGCCAGCGAGAGAGGGAACACAAGCAGGGGGAGTGGGAGAGGAAGAAGCAGGCTCATAGCGGAAGAGCCTGATGTGGGGCTCGATCCCATAATGCCGGGATCACGCCCTGATCCGAAGGCAGACGCTTAACCGCTGTGCCACCCAGGCGCCCCGATAGTTCCAGCCTCTTGATTCTGTGTTACAATTATCTGGGTATATGTCTTATGTCCCTTGACCCCACAGTGAACTTGTGATAAACATTTGTTAGTGACCATTTTACTGAACTCAGGAATAATATAAAAAGCATATGAGCAAAAAGCAATTATTGCTGCATCCTGAAAGGGAATAGTTCATCTAAATGTGAAGCAAATAGAGCCATAAGGTCTTTTTTGGGCAGGGGTGGGGGGGGGGGGGAGATTGTTTCTTTTGCACATTAGTTTGTTAGAATAAAGACCAGAAAAAATGGTTACCAAGTAAAATACAATGGAATGGTACTGGAAATAAACTTATTCTCCCATGGGATCATGTTTACTTGATTTCAGAGAATTTAATAGTGTGTTCTTCATGAATTGAGACAAACATGCTTTTCCTAGGTGACTGCTATGTCTTTATATATGTTGGTGCCTGGAACTCCCAAATTCACACCCTGATCTAGAGTATACTTCTGAGTTGGAGATTCAAATATAAGACGTCTCCACTAGGATGGCTCTCAGACAATCCTGGTGAACAAGTCCAAAACTGAGTCCTTGACTTTCCTTTCCCGAAACTATTCTTCCTCCAATTTACCTACTTTGTAACATGTCAGCTTCTATAACCCTTGCAGTTGCTCATACCAGTGAGTCATCCTTGTCACTCACTTCTTCACTGTCTGCATCCAGTTCATTACCAAGTCTTTTGACTCTGCTTTGTATCATCTATATTTCTTATTTCTATTGCTGTCACTTCCAACTAAGCTGCCATCATTTCTCACCTTGACCATTGCACTGGCTTCTCTAAAGGTCTCCTTGCTCCTTTTCTTGCCCCCTCCAATTCTCCACATTGCTGCCCGTGATCTTAAGTAAGACAAAACTTGGCTTATGTCTGATTAAAACCATCCAGTGATTTCCCAGCTTGATGAGATCGAAACGCAAATTCCTACTGAAGGTTGAAGGAATTTGTCCCCAGCCTATCATCAACATTATCTCATGTCTTTCCGCTGAGCTCACCAAGACAGCAGCTACACTTCCTTCCCTTGTTACAGCTCCAGGAATGTGGTAGGCTTGGTCCTGCCTTGGGCCTGGGTACAGGCTGAGGTCTCTCCCTGGAAGCATTTCCATAAAGATCACCTAATTCCTATTCGTTGCTCAGAACTCAGAGGATACCACTTCTTTAGGGAAGTTCTCCTTCAATAACTTCAATCTGAAATAGATCCCCTCGCTATCTTCTAAGTGTTCTGTGAGTTTCCATTATTGTTCATTTGCTCAATGTCTTCTCTGATAGATGATAAGCTTCATGAGGGACAGGCCATGTCTTTTGTTCATCTCTATCCTTTGGGCCTAGCCCAGTGCCTGATGCATATCTAAGTGTTCAGTAAATATTTAACAAATGAAATAAACATGGCTTTGATGTTGCCACTTTGCACACTTTGTGTCTTTTGTACCTTGAAGTTTGTTTTTGGTGGGCTCTCTTAAAATCTTCACCTTCCTTTAGATGCTTTGTTTTTTTTCTTGCTCCTATCTTGGTACTACCCCCGCAATATTCCAAACTTAGTATTGCTATTCATCTCTGATGAACTGTTCACAGCTCAGGGCCTGAGGTAGCGTTTCTACCAAAGTGCCACCCACTGACAGTATGAGGGTGGGAGGTGAAGGGTGTGTGGGTGGGTGTATATGGAGCGCTGGGAACATGCCCCAGGTGCTTACCACAAACACAGGATTTCTTTGCATCTCTTATCTTAAAGAAATTTTGCATCCTACTTTATAGTTATTCCATACTTGTTTTTACTGTAAAAAGTGCTTGGGGTCACTTTTGCAGCTTGTACATATACCCCAGAAGCTCTGATTGAAACATTTTTAGGCATTTTTTAGCCTGGCTCAGTTTTCTAGACAGTTTCTTTCCCACTCATAGCAGAGACTTCTTGAACACTCTAAAAGGCACTCAATCCTGCCCTTACCTTTCTGATTTTCTTGTTCTGATTTTCTTGCCTTGTTTCTTTTATCCCTCCATCCTAATTCTACTTCCAGTAATTCCTGGTGGACTGCTATTTGCATTTTGGGTGGAAAAGTTCTTTATTGTGCTGGGCTGTCCTGTCATTGTCCTCCCTACCTCACCCCATAGTGCAGAGAGGTTAGACTTCCTGGCCTCCATCTACTTCCTGCCAATTGCACCCACAGTCATGGTGACAAGCCAACTTCCCGCCATATTTTCAAACACCCATGTTCCTCTTCCATTTGAGAACCACTTCTCAGTCTGTTGACACCTCTTACAAAATCTAGAACCTTGATAATAGGTTTAGAGTTTAACAACTATTTTATTCATTCAAAACTCAACTATTTATTAAATCTCTGCTGTGTGTCAGGCACAGTTCTAGTAAATGGAAATATAGCCAAGAATAGACTCACCATCTGAGGATTATTGTGTGGTTCTTTCTCCCTACCAACTCACTTATTTTTTGTTTGTTTTTGAACAGGTTTGTTCTCCTCTAATGTACTGTTGAATAGTCTTCCTTTGTGTTCTGATGATTTCTAGTTTAAATGTTATAAGGACATTGACATTTAGGATAGATGAAAACATGGACCAAAATAATAAAAAAAAAATTTTTTTAAACCAGAAAATATGAGTGGTTGGTCCCTAATTGGCAAGACATTAACAGAATGTTAATATTTTAAGCATACTATACATTAAAAAAAGATTTTAGTGTGGAATAAAGTAATTTCATAAGAATTCCTGCTATAATTTTCCTTCTTTTTGACATAAGTAGTTTAGTTTGGCAGCAATGGTTTTATTTGCTTTATGTAATTATTTAATTTCTCTGGGTTTGCTTACATTGTTATGTCATTCTAACATATTTATGTACTTATTCATGTGTGGTTGTACAATATTTAAAGAAGCTGCGTAATGCTACTAGAAGCAGCAGAGAGAGAGAGCCCCCAAATCTATTAAGTGATGCGGCCTGGCAAGACAGGGAAAGGAGGGGTGCTGGGCTGGTGTGATACTACTCTGTTGGAGAACAAGGGGCGTACATGTTTCCAAATAAAGTGACAGGACGTATGAAGAATGGGTATCAACCTGAAGTAATAAAATCAGGTACCCCCTTTTCTCCCACCTGTTAACATTACTTGCAGATTTCAGAATCTGTGGTGACTAGAAGATCAATGGAACTCCTTTTGTATCACTTTCTGTGTGTCAGCCACCATTTTAAACACTTTATATACATTACTTAATTTTCACAACAAACTTGTAGGTTATCATCACTACTACCACCATCATCATTATCATTATCATCGTCATCATCCTTATTTTCCCCATGAGGGTACTGAGGTACTGGGAGATTAAGTGATAGGTAGTATCAGAGATGGACTCCAAACCGAGAGAGTGTGGACATAACGTTTGGGTGTTTAACTCCTACACTGTACCACCTCTGGTGGGGCGAACAAGGTTGAGAGTTAAGTAACATAACGCTGTCTTTACTGATAAACTGTGTATTAGACGCTTAATATCAGGATGGGTAAAACTATATGGTTTGCCAATTTTTACATTGAAATTTGATCTTTTTTAAAATTTGATTTTAATTAACTTATTTTAATTAAAAAGATTTATTTATTTATTTTGAGAGAAAGAGAGAGAATGCATGCTCATGTAAGTAGGGGGAGGGGCAGAGGGCGAGGGAGGGAAGCAGACTCCCTGCTAAGCACAGAGCCCGACCCCATCATGACCCTATCTGAAGTCAAGAGTCAGATGCTTAACTGACTAAGCCACCCAGGCGCCCCTAACTTATTTTAATTTTAACTCCTTTTTTGCGTAAAAGAGACAATTCTTCAGTTTTGTTACTACTAAACAGTTTACTCTTTTTAACAAAGGCATTAGTTTGCAGAAAAAAATTTCTGTACAATAATATAACAAGCAGTTATATTTTATTTCTCTTAATTTTACTTTCCCAGAAAGATGTAGTTGAAATAAAAGCACAATTAGTTTCAAAGGGAAATTGTTAAATTCAGAACAGGTCAAATATCAGCTATCACCTGCATAAAGACTGCCAAGATGTACATACCTGAACGTTTCTTTTTTTTTTCCCCTCTACTTTGTCTCATTTTGTTTTTTACTTCCAAATTTTAGAGGATGTTTTACATGTCTTTTTTCTTTGTAGCTTCACTTACTCTAAGCTAAATTGACAATTACTTCCAACGATAAAACCACAGAAACTATGATAAAGATATGGCCGAATGGCCCCTAATTGACTTGCTTAATCCAATAAAGTGTTTCCTTCTGAGACAATGAGAAAGTCAGGATGGAATACTCTGGAATACAATACATACATCAGCTGCTCTTAACCAATTTATAGACTCACTATTTGCTGAACACAAAACCTCAGTTGTTGGACTTTAACTCCTGTTTTGTTAATCCAAAAGCAGATGCTTCACCTTTCACTCATTCATTTATTTCTGCCCCTAAATTTCTAAGTTTATTTTCTCATCTGGCCACCATTGCCGTTCTTATGGCTATTTATGTCGATAAGATGGAAATAATAAAGGAAAAGAATATATCCATATATCCATTCTTCAGAAAGTATTCTCTTTTGCCAGTTACCTAAAAGCACTAAATAATGTATCCCTTTGGCCTGATAGAAAACTAAAAATCAAGTTAGAAGAATACTCTGGTGTGTGTAACATTCAAATCTTTCCTATAAATTCAACATTCACATTGGTAAAAAGGACTAAATAATGTTTTCAAGGTATCACTCCAAGTATCCAGGGACGTGAAGGATTCATGGAGATGGTTCAAATAATTTCAGCAACTAAGTGACACTGAAATGTGAATTGATGTACAAATGTTTGGTCAATGAAGTCAGAATAAATGAAACCATGGAGAAGTCTGAAAGATACCAGTTGTCTGCTTATCTGCTAAAAGTTGCCTTTTATTGTGGACACTTTTGGGGCCCCCTCTTCTTCGACAACTGTCCTTGTCTGTTTCCTAGCTGTGTTTACATTTCTTGTTGTAACCATTACCACTATCCATCTCCAGAACACTTTGCTCAACTGAAACTCTGTACTCGTTCAACAATAGCTCCCACTCCCCCACTGCCCAGCCCCTGGGAACCATGACTCTGCTTTCTGTTTCTATGAATTTGGCTTCTCTAGATACCACATATAAGTGGAGTCATGCAATATTGGTCTTTCTGTGACCGGCTTATGTCACTTAGCATAAAGTCTTCACGGTTCATCCATGTGGTAGCATGTGTCAGGATTTTATTCCTTTTTAAGTCTGAATAAATACTCCATTATGTGTATATGTCATATTTTGTTTATTCATCTGTTGATGAACATTTGGGTTGTTTCTGCCTTTTGGCTATTGCTTTGAGCATAATCATCCCTGCTTTCAATTCTTTTAAGTATATATTCCAGTTCCACATCATATGGTAATTTTCTTTAATTTTTTGAGGAACTGACCCTGTTTCCCACAGCAGCTGAACCATTTTATATTCCCACCAGCAGTGCACAAGGGGTCCCATTTCTTCACATCCTCACCAACACTGGTTATTTTCTCTTTCTTTGTCTCTTTCTTCCTTCCTTAACCATCATCCTAATGGATGTGAAGTGGTATCTCTCTATGGGTTTGATTTCCATAATGGTTAGTCATGTGGAGCATCTTTGCATGTGGTTATTGTCTGTCACTAGCAGAATTTTTAAGGAAATCTAATAATCAGAACTTCTCTGATTTCCACCTTTCCAAGCTCAGTATGCTCAACTTGTCCTTGTATTTCCTAAGAATCTTCAGTATCCTCCCACCCCCTTTTTGCCTTTAAACTAGTTCAGCTTAATTTCTGTTACTTGTAACCAAAATGTCTGATCCAGCTTTCCTAGGGAACTGTACATTCCTCCTTGCCTCCACCAACATTACAACTCACTGCAGCCCTGGATTTAGCCACTATCTTTATAAAACATTTCAGCTACATTCTTACCATTTCTGCTTATTTTTGGTAGAGAAAATTATTAGCTACGGCAAAGAAAAAATCCTAAGAATGTTTTTTACGTTAGTTAATAAACACAGGAGTAGCCCTTTTCCATGGGAATCTCCCAGAGACATGATTCGTATTGCCTCTTTAACTTGTGTTCTTTCTATGGAGGGATGTCAGGGCAATAGTCTATGCTATAGCAGCCTATCAAGTCAACCTCATAAGGCAGAGGAACAGCAACCTGGAGTGCGGGTTGGGGCTTGGCACTGGTGCGGTGGGAAGGTGGCGGACTGTGGGGAGGGGGTAGAATTTGCTTGGGTCTCCGCATCTCTAGTAATGTCAATCCCTGGCTTTCCTGTTTTAGGATCTACTAGGGTAGAATGAAAATTAAATGACATAATCTATGTACAGCACTTCATCCAGTGCTTGGCATTTAATAAGAGATCAGTAAAGGTTATCAATCTCCCTCCAAATAAAAGATATTATAATATCAGAAATGTAAAATTCTCTTTGTTCTAGGGTGACTTTCTCCTAGCTGGTATTTAGGGAGGATAGCATAAAGACATTTTATTTCTTTTAAAATTAATGTCTTGCATTTAATGTAACAAGATGGTTTTCTAATTGTACAATAATTAAACTTAAACAAATGTTACAATGAGAAAGGGGCATTGACCGTGTCATCATTTAAATGTGGAATGAGGATAAGATCAATACCTTGATTTTCCATAGTCATCATAAGGGTCACATAAAATGCCATTTTCTATAATGGGGACTACATCTTCATTCTACCATGAGGACTTCTGAAATAATGAAGAAGAAAAAAATAAAGTTATAGTGTATTTCACTGACAGCTTAGAAGATTTAATTTAATATTCTTTAAGGATCTATAGAGTTTTACCAAATAATAGTTCAGCTCAAATTAAAATGAAATTGCAGTAATATTTTTCCTCTAAGAAAGAACTCCTTTGTCTGATCTGTCACTGTATCATCATTTATTCTTATGTTATTAGAACGATCATTCAATCATATTTTCTTCTTTTAGGGTTAGTTACCAGCATAAAGACTTGCCCTCAGTTCTATACCCTAGAACCTATCATCAGGATTCTGACAAAGCATGATCTTAGATCTGCGTCTATCTTTTCTATTCTGTTTTTGGAAGGGAAGTGAGTCAAAGTGAGTATATAATTTATCAGTAGTAAGAAATTGCCACACCTGGCCTTTGTTTAGACTCGTGTCTTCTTTTCTTAAGGACTTTTACATTGTGTCCCACCAGAACCACCAGTATAGATCTGGAAAAACTGTGATTCATCCTCAGTCAGTGGAAATCACAGAACTCAGCCCTAATATCGTGCAGTACTTACACACTCTGTCAGACACGATGATAGTTTCTGTTTATAGCTATTCGGTTTCTTAAACCGTGGCAATTCTCTGCCATCTCTCTGTTGGAAAAATGTTTATGTTCTTTATTCCTTTCACTCAGAGATCATACTTTCATGAGAAGATAATGATTCTTCAAGGCTTCAATGTCCTTGTTCCCCCTGCCCCCAAACATCGAACTGTTCTGTGAATAGTTGTTAGAGCCCTACCAACCAAGCCTCGTACAATTGCATCTGGACTGTAATACGATTCCACTTAATGCTTTGAGAATTGGATGTGGTATTGTCATTTGCCTCACTAGTAAATGGATATATATTTTTTTTTCTTCTGGTTTGCAAGAATGTAGTCTTCTTTGCTGTAAGGAGTGTTTTATGGGTATCTTTGATCACGGAAATGATTATTTTTAAATTAGAGACATGACTTCACATAGAACACAAAACAGACTTGGTCTCCACTGGAAAGAAACGATTCCTGAATATCAACATAAAAAAAAAAATAAGCTTAAAGATACAGAATGCTAAAAAGTGTTAGGGCTAGTATTGTACTAAAACCAGTCACAAAATGAAAGAAAACAGTACCATTCTTGAAACAGCCCCATTCTGCCTCAGGTTTTGTTTCTATCAGATATAATCTTTACAGCTTAAACATTTGACAGATTTTTGTACCAGTTTCATCATTCCCTAACATTTTCACTTTACCTGAGAAAAAACTGTGGGATTATGAATGCTCTCAGGATAGAGTGATGCCGCATTCCTTTCCACCTCTCCAGCATGCTCTGCTCTGCCCGACTCTTAGTGGAGCTCAATAAATAAGAGCTAAATGGAGTTTTCCCTTGTTTTCTGCTGTTCCATAGTTTGAACTTGCTTTTAAAGACACCATTGTCTGATGATATTTGACAATTTGTTACAGTGTTTTTGATAACACATGAAGCTGTGGACTGTATGCCTGATCTAAGAGGAATAAGAGGGCTTTGTTTCTTGAGTAAAAACTGCTATTTAAGAAAATCTGTTAGCATTTTGTTTTTGTTTTGTTTTTCTCTTTACGGTCTTCGAAAATCTCTCAAATTGTAGGAGCATCTGTTCTCACGCGTTTTAAACTGTGTGCTCGGCTCCTCCACTTATATGTCCTATGGACCTGAAACTCATTGTGTCTCAAGCTGAACCTACCTTCTTTTTCTTTTAACCAATTCCCTCTGGCTGTTTTTGTTAACATCATTGCCTTTATTCTAATCACTTCTTCCACTAATTTGGCATTGTGCTTGACTTCTGTGCTTTCCTATATGTGACTTCTGATTTCCTGCCAAAGACTGCCAATTCTACCTCCCCAATATCACTTGCATCTATCTCCTTTTTATTTTTAAGATTTTATTTATTTATTTGAGGTAGAGAGAGAGAGAGAGTGCACAAACAGGGGGAGCGGGAGAGGGAGAAGCAGGCTTCCCGCTGAGTAAGGAGCCTGAAGCAGGGGTCTATCCCAGGAACCTGGGATCATGACCTGAGCCGAAGGCAGATGCTTAACCCACTGAGCCACCCAGGAGTCCCACATCTATCTCCTTTTCTGCACACCCACTGCCACTGACCTCATTGCATCTTGTATATTTTTCTGTCTTCTTTCTGCTCTACTCTCTCAGCTTTAAATCAAGATTAATCATCTTAAGGCAGATATCTAATTGTGTCATTCAGTCATTCACTCTTTACCCTAAGGCCCCCAACTTCTTATAGAAAAAGCATAAACATTCTAGCTATTGTTCTAGAATAGAAGACAATTTGCACCACATGTGTAATTTAAAATGTTGTCATAGCCTCATTAAAAAAGTGAAAAGAAATATATTTTAATCCACTATATTAAAATATTATTCCAATATCAATGTGAAAATTATTAATATTTTATGTTCTTTTTTTTTAAAGATTTTATTTATTTATTTGACAGAGATAGAGACAGCCAGCGAGAGAGGGAACACAAGCAGGGGGAGTGGGAGAGGAAGAAGCAGGCTCATAGCGGAGGAGCCTGATGTGGGGCTCGATCCCATAACACCGGGATCACGCCCAGAGCCGAAGGCAGATGCTTAACGACTGCGCCACCCAGGCGCCCCCATTATTTTATGTTCTTTGAAGTCTTTGAAATATGTTTCTGGCTACATTTCAAGGGCCCAAAGTCACAAGTGGCTAATGGCTACCCTAATAGTGCAGCTCTGGGACTTTCACTACTTTTTACAAATCTGTTTCTGACTCTAATTTCCTTTCCTTTGTATACATTCCATGTTCTGTCACATTGAACTCTACATTCATACCTGTAAATCATTCAAGTTATTTTGCCACCATGTTTTGTGCTGTTCTGTACCCATGGAATGCTATTATCCCCTCCACACTTCCAAATCCTAGAAGTGGTTTAAGGCTTTGTTCAAATGCCACCTGACCCATGAGGTCTTAGCTTCCCTCACACAAAATTAACTATCCCCTCTTACTTTCCACAGCTTATTTTCTGTGATGGCACTTAGCAATCTTAATTTTTCTACACACCCATCATATCTCCTTTCTACGTCATAAATTTCTTGAGAACAATCACTGTGATTTCTTTTTTGTGTCACAAAGCTTAGTCCTGTGCTTTGCTCATAAAGGCATTTACTGAGTGCTTAGTGAATCATAAATTAAACTTCGCCTGAAGGTAATTTTATTAACTGGAATTAGAAATGATTGCAAATAGTCAGAAACGAAAAAAGTGTACCTACATACATATGTAATTGTTTTGAGTTTAAGTGACATTTAATACAATGCTTTCAAGGTAGCAGAAAATACAGCTTTAACAACAACAGCATACTCATGTAGCTTGTATAAAGAGTTAATAAGAAGGTATTTTTACTTAAGTGCGAGGAGAATACTTTCGTAGATTTCTTTACAACACCTTGATTAGCCATTCCTCGAAAGAGGATGCTGCGGAAGGTTGCTTTTGTTTTACTTACCAATTCCTAGCTAAGGACTTACAGGTAATCAGAATCTTTGCCTTTCCAGACCTTCCCTGGGACATATAACTAAACTTTCTGTTTTACATACTCATTTCCTTCAGGATAATTGAGTCAGGCAATTGACTGTCTCAAAGGAAGTTTGATACTGGTGAGAATAAGGTGTAGTTTTTTGTTTGTTGGCTTGGTTTGATTTGTTATCATGCTGGCTCTCCTTAAATTTGCCTTAGACTGATTTCTACCATTGTAAAATAGAGCCTTCTAATATAAAACCCTAAAATCTGTTAATTGATGCATCAGAATATGCCATGTTTATATATTCCAACCTAGCTTCTTTCTTTTCTTTTTGGACGTAACTTAATGGAAATTTCTCTTTGGTTGCTGAATGTAGCAGATGCTGTCAGTTCTTCATTCATATCCCTGGGATCCCTTTACCATTTCCGCTCGTGCCAGCCTGACTTCCAACATCCAAGACCTTTGCACAGCAGGCCAGATGTGCCTGAGAAGTAACAGGGGTAGCCCCTAACCAGTTACTGAAGACTGTGGGGGTAAATTCACTCCAGCTATCTTGTGCCTTGGCTGGGAGGCATGTATTTTGCACTGTTTCCAAGAGCTTCCCTTTCATCCTCTTCAATTGCCCACAGTGCTTGCTGCCTTAATAAGACATCCTTAATTGTTTGCTTTTCCTCCCCTTTCTGTACCACCCCTCCGTCCAATGTGGGTGTCCTTGCCCCTCCCAAATAAACTAGATGCACTGAGTCCTTGACTCACTGTTCTGCTTTCTGGAGAAGCTAAGACACTGAACTAATCATGGATTTGAAGCCTTTAATGTGGTTTCTATCTTTCTCGCTCTCCTTCTCCTTTCCCACTCTTTCTCCCTCTCTTCCCCATGACTTTTTTTCCTTTCCTTTCCTTACCCAATATTTATGGACTATCTATTTTTTGTAAATTCCCTAAGAAACAGAAATGAAAACCAGTTTTCTTGTCTTCAAGGGTATGCTGAATCATATTCCACTGAATATATCATGAAATCTCTACTAGTAAGCTTGGCCTTTTTTTCTTTTTCTTTTAACTAAAAAAAAAAAAAAAAAAGACTGTTGCTGATTGCAATGACACTAATTTTTGTTTTTTGAGCTTTTTTTGGAGGAGCAAAATTTTACCCACATTTGTTTCAACGTATCTCTACAAATATCCTTATTAGACTAGTGGAAAAAAGGTAGTGTTGGTTTTGATAAAACATCAGTGAAAGTCAACAAGAGAAAAATATTTATTCCAAATACCTAATTCTTAATTACTACAGCTCATGCATAGGTGTGGTTGAGTTGATCCTAGGAGACCCACTTTGACATGGACCATGATTGGGTAGACTTCCATCAATCATTTGAGAACCATCTTAACAACACAAATCCAGTAAGAGAGAGAAAAAAAAATCAGTCCTGCAGATTTGGTGTGATATCAGAAAAATACCTGGCTGATTACTTGAAAAAAAAAAAAAAAACAACCTTCCTATGATTGTTTTACCATTTTTAGTTAGGTAATGGAAAAACCTTTTTGGTCTAAATGGATATTAAGCAGTTTTCCTCTCATTATGTGCCAACTGGCATATCATAATAAAAACATAATAAAAGTCAAAGCAATTTGAATATAATACTTCAAATCCTGGCAGTAAGATTGTTTGAAAAGCTTATTACCAACATCATTAGAGAAGAATAAATAGAAACACATACTCAAATATAAACCAGTAGCAGAGAGTTTCAAATAATTTTTTTTACATTCTTATAGCTTTGCTAATCCTATTGTTTCTAATGTAAAATCATTGTGTGATCATCCCAGAGAGACATACCCATGCATTATCATTTTATACTCAATTATATTTCTTTTTAATATATACAAGACACGTAGCCCCATTTGATTTGTGTATGATAGGAACAGCTAAATTGACCTAAATTATGTGGAGTTAGATTGGTCTCTCCCCAGACTAAATCCTTTCCTTACCTTCCTGTTAATCAGAGTCATTGTCGTTTTCCCCATGAATCTAGATTGAAAATCTGAGTTTGATTTTTGACCTCTCCTGTTTTAGTCAGCTGAGGCTGCCATAATAAATGCCATAGACTGAGTGGCTTAAGCAACAGAATTTTGTTTCTCATAGTTCTGGAGGCTGTGAAATCCAAGATTGAGGTGCTGGCAAGGAGTTTCATTGTGAGCCTTCTTTTTCTTGCCTGGTGGGTGGCTACCACCCATCTTGCTGTGTGCTCACATGACCTCATCATGTGTGTAGGGGGATATGACAAAATTCCCTCTTTTTTAAGTCTATAAAATATTCCATTGTGTATATATGCAACATCTTCTTTATCCATTTGTCCATCCATGGACACTTAGGTTGCTTTCATATCTTAGCTATTGTAAATAATACTGCAATGAACATGGATGTGCATATATCTTTTTGAGTTAGTGCTTTCATTTTCTTTGAATAAATACCTTGAAGTGGAATTTCTGGATTATATGATATTTGTATTTTTAGTTTTTTGAGGACCCTTCGCACTCTTTTCCATAGTGGCTACAGCAACTTACATTCCTACCAACAGTGTGTGAGAGTTTCGTTTTCTCTATATCCTTGCCAAAACTTGTTATTTCCTGTCTTTTTGATAATAGCCAATCTAATAGGTATAAGGTGGTATCTCATTGTTTTGATTTGCATTTCTCTGATGACTAATGATGTTGAGCACCTTTTCATGTACCTGTTGGCCATCTGTATGTCTTCTTCAGAAAAATGTCTATTCATACCCTCTGCCTATTTATATTGATTGATTGATTGATTGATTGATTTTAATGTTCAGTTGACCGGCACATATGACATCATTAGTTTTTGATGTAGTGTTCAACGATTCATCAGTTGAGTATAACTCCCAGTGCTCATCACCACATGTGTCCTCCTTGATACTCATCCCCTGGTTACCTCAACCCTTCCTTTCTGTAACCCTCAGTTTGGTTCCTAGAGTCCAGAGTCTCTTATGCTATGTCTGCCTCTCTGATTTCTTCCCATTCTGTTTTCCCTCCCTTCCCCTATGATCCTCCCTGCTATTTCTTATGTTCCACATATGAGTGAAACCATATGTTAATTGTCTTTCTCTGCTTGACTTATTTCACTTAGCATAATCCCTTCCTGTTCCATCCATGTTGATGCCCTCTGCCTATTTTTAAATCAAATTGTTTATCATTGAGTTTTATGAGTTCTTTATATATTTTGAATATTAACCCCTTATCAGATATATGATTTGCAAATATTTCCTTTCATCCTGTAGGTTGCCTTTTCATTTAGTTGATTGTTTCCTTTGCTGTGCAGAAGCTTTTTAGTTTGATGTAGTCCCACTTATTGATTTTTGCATTTGTTGTAATTTGGTGTCAAATCCAAAAAAATCATTGCCAAGACTGATGTCACAGGAGTTTATCACTGTTGTTTTCTTCTAGGAATTTTATTGTTTCAGGTCTTATATTTAAGTGTTTAGTACATTTAGAGTTAATTTTTGTGTATGGTATAAGATAGTGGTTTGGTTTTATTCTTTTTCACATGGCTGCCCAGTTTTCCCAACACCATTCATTAAAGAGACTGTCTGTTCCCCATAATATATTCTTGGCTCCTTTGTCATAAATTAATTGATGATATATATTTGGGTTTATTTCTGGGCTCTGTATTCTATTCCTTTGATCTTTGTGTCTATCTAGCTTTATCTCAGCACCATACTATTTTGATTACTATAGCTATGTAATATAGTTTGAAAGCAAGGAGCACGATGCCTACATTTTGTTCTTCTCTCTTAAAATTGCTTGGCTATTAGCGGTCTTTTGTGGTTCCATACAAATTTTAGGATTTTTTTCTAGTCCTGTGAAAAATGCCCTTGGAATTTTGGTAGGGATTGCATTGAATCTATAGATTGTTTGGGTAGTATGTACATTTTAACAATATTAATTCTTCCATGGGAGCCTGAATGGCTCAGTCAGTTAAGCATCTGCTTTAAGCTTATGTCATGATCCTGGGGTTCTGGGATCCAGCCCCGCATGGGGCTCCCTGCTCAGTGGGGAGTCTGCTTCTCTCTGTCCCACTGTCCCTCCCCTTTCACTCATGCTCTGTCTTTCACTTTCTCTCTCTCTCACATAAATAAATAAAATATTTAAAAAATACATTAATTCTTCCAATCCTTGAGCATGGAATATCTTTCTGTTTATTTGTGTTCTCTTCAATTTCTTTCATCAGTGTCTTATAGTTTTTAGTGCGCAGGTCTTTTACCTCCTGTGGTCAAATTTATTCTTTCATATTTTATTCTTTTTGATGCAATTTTAAATGGGATTGTTTTTAAAAATTTGTCTTTCTGGTTGTTCATTATCAGTGTACAGAATAGCAACAGATTTTTGTATATTGATTTTGTATCTTGCAGATACCATGTTATCTGCAAATAGTGATAGTTTCACTTCTTCCTTTCCCATTTGCATGCCTTTTATTTCTTTTCCTTGTCTAATTACTCTGGCTAGGATTTCCAATACTATGTTGAATAAAAGTGGTGAGAGTGGGCATCCTTATTTTCCTGATCTTAGAGGAAAAGTTTTCAGTTTTTCACCATTTGCCAAATGCTTTTTCTGAAGTGATTTATTTTCATGAATTTTATTTACCATAAATAAATTGTTGATTGCTATTTCCCAAAACTGTAGTGCTAATACTTTCTAGACTTTCTCATTCACATTATTGTAGAAAATACTTTTTTCTCACTCTAAACCTGTCTTCCAAAGGTAATTTATATTTTCTAAGCTATTTTTTATTGTTGTTTTTGTTGTTGTTAAACGATGTAAGTATCTTAAAACTAAATGGATGCGTTGATATATTCTGCTTTTAGGACTATTAGATAGGTTTCCTAAGTTACCTGAATTAGAAAAATCTCAGTATGCGGTATGCTGTCACTTCCAGACCAGAGAGAGCAATGTTTAACTGAATTAGGAACTTGCTAGCATTGGTGTTTCTTTGCCAAAACTTCAGAAGGGTTGCATTGACCAAAGTAGCTACCTGTTGGTCAAAACACTGGATTGCTTATTATTATTCCATTAGTTATGTGATTAGAACACTTGAGTACTTCTTTGTTTCTTTATTCATCAATGTTATAACTTCACTGAAAAACTATCAGCTTGCTCTGATTTATTCCCTCAAAGCTCGTGCTGCTTTTGCTAATAGTCCTTTGTGTTCTCTATTTTCTTTGTAAATGCTTATTTCATTGTTTTTACCTAAATTGAAAAAGCCTTTCAAGAATGTAATTTTCAGGCTCATTCTAAGTATTTGGAAGATGTGTGCCAATTTCTCTTTTAATCTTCACTTTTCCTTTTTTGAAATAATGGCAAAGAATTCATATGCATATATGTACTCTAACAACTCTTTTAGAAGTTAAAATCTCCGTTGGTGAATAACACTGTGCCAATTTTGCTTTCAAGCTAAATCAAATAAAGAGAGGTAAAATGTTTGAAGTGAATGGTTTTTGGGGTGGACATATGTTAAATGAACATTTTAGTGACTTGCCGGGTTTTACTGAGCAGAGCATTAAAACTGATCAACTCTTATGTGCTCATTACTAAACATTGGTGCTTAGTGACACTTGCCATTGTTGGCTCTGAGAGTTCTAAGGAAAAAAAAATAGTAACTAAAACACATACTCTTTTCCCTGTCATTCAACAGAACTGACTTGAAATTGAGTAAGAGACATATTGTGAATTATGTCCTATTACTCAGACATAGAATGTCATGTAACACTTAGAATTTGCCAGTGTCATATGTCAGACATTTTTGAGATACATTTGACAAGGTGGTTTTTTGAGGAAGGCATATCACTTAATGTGATATGATGGCAGGCCTAAGCCATGGACACACTGAAATAAATTAGATGTTGTTTCTGAAATCAATATTCCTATCCAAAAATAAGAGGGAAATTGAGAGCTCTAGGCACCTGTACACAGGCAGGCTTCGTAGTGTCCTCACAGCATTAATTTTATTTGACTGAGTGGGACTCTGTTTTTGTATGGGTGTTATCAAGTCAAGATTATAGAAGTCTAGAACAAAAGAACTACTTAAGTCATACACAGAGTAAAAGTGATCTGTATAATAAAAGAAGCAACAGTTTGAATTATTTGCTAAAGTCATTGCTTTTCATTGAGGAGATACTTGAAAGGCAAATTACTTGGCTTTGGGCCAGGTAATATAAATTAGCCCTTGGGGGGTCATTAGAAGGCATCCTACAGGTTGATAGACAGAGCTGAGCTGTCAGATCATATCTTAGAGTAGTCACACACTTTATCGTTTCCAGATCCAAATTACACCTGGCATTTATTGTTAAATCCCAGGTGCCTTCATAGTAAAACCAATATGTTCTCTGCAACTGTGCACTTTGCTGTCACTAATCAATGGTTAAGCAGTTTGCAGGTATTATTGGAGCTGTGTATGTGCTTCCCCAAGGCCTTCCGGAAGAAGAAACTGCTTCACAGGACAGGTGGAATTGTTGGAACGCATACTGGCATAATTAGTCATATGCATAAAACTGCAGCAAATGGCAGTGCAGAGCGTATTGGACTCAATTGATACTGGAGGATGGAGTTAGTAGTTTTCTAGTAGTTATCTAGCTATGGGACAAGGGCATATCAACCTACCTAGTAATTCTAAAGGCAGAATACTCCACATGCCCCAGTTTTCTCATTTAATGTTGGAGTAGCAAGCCTAGTTTCCTTCTTAGAGTTAACTGTAAGAATCAAATATGACAGTGATGACATATATTCAACACTGAATCTTCATTGCCATGACTAGTCTATGAAGAAAAAGTCCTGTTATCTCAGTTGTTCTGTAAAACAGTTCAAAAGATTTTTTTTTACAAATAATTTATTTTCTTTCATATGCTTATTCTTCTGGGTTTCCAGTATGATTGATATTTTAGAAATACTTAGAATTATTTTTTATATTATGCCTAGAAGTTAAAATGGAAAGTAGGGAAGAAATTTCCTGTTAGTCCTGACCACATGTGGTTTTGGGTTCGTATTTGCTTAGGGCCCTGCAATCTGAGGAGCTGGAGCCTCCTGTCCCTCCTGGCATTATTTCTTTAAGGAAATAGTGTGATAACAATGTTTTAGAGGGCTTGAGTGCTTTTGAATTACAGCGTCACTCTTTTGCCAAAGCAGTCTATCATTTTAGGGCTGTATCATAGCTTTGTTCAATAGCATGTGTGTGATGGAAGGATAGCTTATGCCTCTATTTAAGAATGTGCTATTTAAGAATGTGCTTGGGGTGCCTGGCTGGCTCAGTTGGTAGAGCATATGACTGGATATCAGGGTCAGGAGTTCAAGCCCCATGTTGGATGTGGAGTCTACTTAAAAAAAAGAATGTGCTTGACTATCTTCTTATAGAAGATGGTTCACACAAATAGAATATAGTTATCTTTAAATCCAAATATCAATTATTTTTTTCATATCCTTAGAAGCAAACATTTTAAATCTAAATATATAATCTTACTATTTTAGTATTACTTCATGTATTTGTTTAAATAAAAATAAAGGACGTTGGATCAACTTCAGACTTTTTCCTGTTAAATATATTCTACTGGATATAATATTTGGCTTCCTGTGAACTTCAGTGGTGGCACAGAGACTGGGAAGCATGAAGAGCTTCAGTCAGAGACACTCAGGAGTTAGAAAGATGAGGAGTTAGTGATGGGCTGGAAGTGACAGGCAAGGGAGAGGGAAGATTTAAGAAGGTTGCCACGCTTCTGACTTGAGTAAGTGAAAGGGAGAAAACAGATTTGGGAGTAAGATGAATTTGGCTTTGGATGTATAGAATATGAGCTACCTACGGACACAGAGCAGAAATATCTGGTAAACATTTGGATTTGGGCTACGAACTTGGGGAGTCATTATCATAAAGATAGTAGTTGAATTGGGTGAGGTAGCCTGTTTTTAACCTCCCTCTACCTACGCTTTCCAGGCACAGAAGAAAGAACCCGGAGGAACAATCACATATAGGGGTAGAACAGAAAGAGGAAGCCATAAGTTGACTAGAAAAATCAGCCAAAGGACGAGGTGGAAGATCAAGAAGCTACAGTGTCAGAAAACCTAGAGACAAAAGTATATTAAGGAAGTAGGGTGGCTAATGATGGCCCAATGTCATAGCAAGGTCAAGTAACATATGAGCTGAAATATGTTTACTAAATTTATCATTAAGGGAGTAGGTCCCGGAAAGTATGGTTCAGAGAGGTCAAGGATCAAATTAAAGCAATTTCCAGTGATGGCCATGATGGGATGTGGCCATGATATGGATGGGAATGAAGGAGAGCAAATAATTAAGCCTTTATATTGTATCATGAGTTAATAGATTAATCAGGGTTTTCCAGAGAGACAGAACAAAGATAAGAAGAGATTTATTATGGAAATTGACTCACACAATTATGAAGGCAGAGAAGTCTCACAATATCTTGTCTGCAAGCTAGATAAACAGGAAAGCTTATGGTATAATTTAGTCTGAGTCCAGAGACTTAAGAATGGGAGGGGAATATGAGAGCGGGGGGAGGTAGGGCTGCTAGCGTAATTCCAAGATTCCAAAGGTCTGAGAATCAGGAGCTCCGATGTCTGAAAGAGGAGAAGATGGATGTCCTGTTCAAGACAGACAGAGTGCGTGCATGCTTGCCCTTTCTCCACTGCCCTCAAAGGATTGGATGATGCCCACAATATTGGTGAGAATGGACCTTCTTTACTCAGTCTACTGATTCAAATGCTACTCTCTTCTGGAAACACCCTCATAGACATACCCAGAAATAATGTTTTACTAGCTATCTGGACATCCCTTAGCCCAGTAAAGTTGACACATAAAATTTACCATCACAGGTATCAACATGATACTCAAGTTACCTACCATTGTGGCAGTATTTGAAGTAAGGTCAAGGTGATATGTCAAAGTCTCTGTGGATTAGTTGGAATGATCAGGATTCTAGAAGAAGTCAGTGTTGGGAATAGGCAGTGACTAGTGAAGCTCAAAATAAACAGGATTTTTCTGAATGTGGTGAGTTAATGGTCTATATTCTCTTGTGTCTCTTCTGAGAAAATTAACAAAGTTTAATTTGATACATGGCAGTTTAATATCAAGACACTGGAAACAAAATAGAGCCATTGGGGGGTACAAATGGGTTCTCAGGAGTTGAGCTGCTTTGTGTCCATCTTTCAAAGGATATATTAAAGATTCCTCACATTTTTCTGTGTTCTGTCTGTACTTTCTCTCTGATTTTTCTCACCTTACTATTCTGCACATAATACCCAGTGTCAACCCCACCTTTGAGTTTCAGGACATCTAATCTCTAGTCCCCACCACTAACTCAAAAGAGTTTCAGTGTATTTCAGTTTAAGTGGTGGGGAAGGCATTAAAACCTGCCTTGTACAGTTTGTAAATGACATTCCGATCAAGGACAATGTCTACCTCACTCCTGGCTCTGAAGAGCTTGGGGAATAATTTAGCTTCTAGTTCATAGGTTTAGGGGAAGCCTGAGTATGTTAAGTGCAGAATGTCAGGAGAGAGGCCATTTGTTGGCCATAGAAAGGAGGCTCCAGAATGGATTTAGTTGGTGAGGAGTAGGGCAAGGTTGAGCTGGGAAGAGGGAAGCATTATAACCATATAGCTTTTGTTTAACCATTTAGAAAAATTACAGGGTCCCTTAAAAGATTTCTTATCCTTGATTAGATTGTGGTGTCTTAGAGGGCTTAGTACTATATCTTATATCTCTTTTGTACCCCGGTACCCCCTCCCACAGGTACCCAGCATAATGCCCTCTGTGTCCTGTGGATTTTGGAACTTATTTTCTCCTTCGAATTACAATTAATCATGTATATGTCCTATCAACTCACAGTAAGTTTTGTACAGACTTCATCTTTATGTCTGCCACATCTTGCTACACTCAGCCTTGTGTCTGACCAGTACACAGTAACTGACTAAATCAATTTAAGTAGGGGGTAATATCATAGAACAAAATTAGAATATTCTTTCTAGTGCTTGGGGTTTTAGCAACTTTTTCAACACTTTGAAAGGTGTCACATAGTTTCATGTGATATTTAAGGACTCTTTCCATTAATGATACATATCCATTCTGTTTTTTCCATATTCTTTGATTTATTTTTAACAGACTCCTGGGATTAGAAGTCTGCCAGACAAAAATAAAGGTGGGAATGGTTACAGAACGTGCTGGAGTTACTTCCTCTGAAATTGTAAAGACAGAAGGAGGGATGAAATGGCCAGAGGGAATTTCCCAAAATAAAAGTGAGAGAGGGTATTTTCTAAATGCAGGCTATGTGATACTGAGAGACAGCTGACTGGGTGGATTCTGCTGTCACTCCGGATGGCCTTGTGGCAAAGTTTCATGACTTCCTCTTCATAATGCTGGGCACCCCTTTCCGATGCAGGGTCCATTTTCCTTCAGGACAATTGGTTAACTTTTCCTTACCTGAATGGTGAGGAGCTGCAGTTGCACAAGATTTGGAGGATGAAGAATTGGAGGTGGAAATAGTTGCTGTGTTTAACGTAATTGTAGAATGAGAACAATTTTGAGTATGAAATAGATTAACACCTAAGGTTCAGGAATATGACTGAGACTTACTAAAATCGCCATGTTTTTAAAGCTTTCTACTTTCTCCCTCCCAGTATGAGTCATAGCATATGGCATGAGTTTTAAGAGATTTATTTCATAGTATTTAACTCATTGTATCATTTTCTCCTTATTCGCTGTATTCTTCAATCTTATAATCAAAGTCATGGGCTGCATTATCAACTTGTTGAGTTCTACCATGCTATTATATCATTACTCCAAATAATGAGTGGTTTGAAGCTTAGCTCTGAGCTGTGCCTGGTCACTTCTGGTAGTTACGCTCTTTTCTAATGAGGCCTGAGATTTCACCGTCAGGTGGGGCAGTCAGAATTTCTGCAGGCAGTGTCCCTACACCCAGTACTTCGTTACAACTCTTTGGTCGTAAGTTGGACCAATGTTATATTCTGCTGGTGGTGGTGTGTCAGGAACATAATCCTTGAGGATGAATTGTCCCTTCAATTGGGTTATTCTTTAAATAGTTATTTAATCAACTGTTCGATCACTGTTTCTCAGAATTTCTCACTTCTGCATCAGGTTTTGAATTATCTGATCACTAATAGAGGACATAGATATATTTCTAACCATGAATTAGGTTATAACAAAAATACTTAGATTCTATCATCAAACATGTTATACCATCATGTTGCTATGATAATAAGTATTTAATGAAAATTAAGTGGCATGTTCTTACAAATACAGAACTTGCTCAGCTAACTTTCTCGTTTGATTTGTTCTCTAATGTTTACTGGCAGAATTTCTAAAATGAAGAAAATGAAGATTGGAGAAACTTCTAAAAGTTATTTCCAGAATATATCTAAGTAAGAGTGACACATATATAACTCTTTATTCAAATGGATATAAAGGAATTGAATAAAGGATTTAAAGAACAAAAATTCACCAACATTTATCTGTAATATTTTCTGAGCTATTTTTAATTTTATATCTAAATATTTAGCTTAATTCCTAACTAAACCACTGCATTTAAAAAGGTAAATCCCCCAGGTAATTTCTCTGCATGGATCATTTCAAATAAGGCATTTTCTAGAATGCATTGGAAAAGTTACAACATGGGTTTGGTAGTTTTTCTTACCATGAATGCATTTTGAGCAAGTGAATATCATGTAACTTACATATCATATTTTCAATAAGAAAAATAGGCATTGAGAATCCTTTCTACGTTTGAAAGTCCATTCTCACCTACACGAAACTTTGACGTGCAGCCTTGTATTTCAGCCCTTGCTCCTTTCCAGCTGTGTAAAATTCACCAATGTGCTGGCTTTAGTTCTCTCCAGGGGGCATGCTGGAGACAATTCTTACCAAGACAGGGGGCAAACAGTGTTTAGAGCTAGTCCTTTCAAACAGCAGTTCTCAAATCCGCATGCCAGGCAGAAAGCCCTTTCTCTCATGTCGTGGGGGAGCCATAGTCCCCTACTGCTCTCCTCACCAGTGTTTTGTAAGCTCCCATCGTGATCCACCGTGATAACCACTTCTGGGACTTTCCAAGGGTCCTTTGTGGCTACTTCCAGACTCTTAAATGCATCAAGCTGTCTCTTCTGTCAGAGTGGTGTGTAAGAAAATTACTTTTCCTAAAATCACTTTATTTTTTTCTTGTTTTCTGCCCCTTCCCAGATGTCTCTGCCCTTTTCCTTACCTTTAGCCTCAAATATTCATACCTAGTTTACTTTTTCTCCATTGCCACCCAGGTTTTGTTGTTAAGTCTCAAATACTATACTCCAATAGAGAATACTAAGTTGAAAAAATTGTAGTTTTCATTGTGAGCTATAAGTCACCTCTTAAAAGTAGTTTTATCATTTTTCTTTCAGTGTTAGAGAGTATTCCATACACATCCATAGCAGAAGGACAGACCTTATTTAGAAGACTGGACATTCTTAGTTGTAGTATTTGATGGCCTTAGATTGGATACCCAGATACACATCTCTCACCACTAAGTAGAATGACAAATTCCTCTCTATCTAGACCTGGAAGGGAAGGAACACAAATGAATAAATGAGCTGACTTTAAGGTAAGGAAAAAGAAGTAGCATTTTTTTTTCAGTGTTACCAACTATCTGTTGCATAAGCTGTTTTACATACATTATTACATTCAGTCTTCACAATGAACCTTGAATTTTTGTTTCAGGAGCCTAAAGTTTAGAGAAGTTAATAAGCAACTTGTTCCAAGTCAAAAGCTTGTTGGTGGCAATACTTAGATTCAAAACCAGGTTTGTTGGACTCTAAAATTCATGTTTCAGTATATTAGTTTTTCCCAAAGAGTGTTATATGGAACACTATGCCAGTGAGAGATTTCACAAAAAATAGAGTTTTCTGTTTAATTAAGATTGACAACTTCTGCAACCAAGGAAACGGTTTAATTTTGTTTAAACAGGATGGCCAAACTTTTTACTATGGTGACTTTTCTTCATGATTAATATTCTATGGAGTTAGTATCTTTCTCTTTTAGTTTTTATCGTGAAGCTTCTTGGTTCATCAGAGCCTGGTTGTGTTACGGTTCTCCAGCATTCATTCGGGCATTGTTTTTGCATTACTTCAGACAATAAATCCCAAGCATCCAGTCCTGTTGTGGTAAATTAAAAACATGCTTACAAGTTCTTTGCTGCTCCTTTATCATGAGAACAAAACTATTTTCTCATCCCTTGAATCTGGGATGTCTTTGTGATTTGCTTTGACTAATCGAATATATCTAAAGTGACATTGTGTGAGACCGGACTGCCTCTTGGAATGCTGCCATAGAATTTATGGAAGGAAGCTGATCTTGCCTCTTGGAGGATAAGTGGCCATGTGGAAGAAAATCGAAATTTCCTAACTAACAGCCAGCACAGACTGCTGAACATATGAGTGAGGCCACCTCTGGTTTCTGCTGGAGGGGCAGCCTGTGAGTGAACCAGGTAAAACCTGAAGGACCATCTAGCCAATCCAGGAATCACTGAGAAATAATACACCATTGTTTTTAGCCACTAAATTTTGGGCTGGTTTTTTTACTCAGAAAGAGTTAACTAATACACATGTGAAAACCATACCTGATAATTTGGGAATGTTGGCATTCTAGCTGTAGGATATTGCTTGGTTTTAAGAATTTTATACATTTCTGAGTCTATAGTTAATCTTGTTGAAATTAATATTTTATGTACTATACATGCTGTCCCTTGGGAGGTAATTCTCCATGGGTCTCTCACGTTTCTACATGTTTTGTGAGCAGAAACATTGACAGCTTTTGTTCTAGGCTAACTCTTCAAAGATGTTTGTATAGTGAGCAGTCTTGGAAGATAGAGATAGTATCTCCCTTTGGGGATAAGGCAGATTTGTTTTTCGTTTGGGACAAGAAAGATAATGTCTTTTTCTGAGGCAAGTGTTAGTCAGGTTTGCCTAAGCTCAGAGTTTCTCGGTTGTGACACAAGCCCACTCTGTGAGTGTTATCGACTTGATCTCCTTTGGATTGCTGCCTTGAGATTTGGAGGCTGAGAGGAAACACAGCAAACATGGCGCTCATGCTGCCTGATGTGTCATAACTGATCAAGTCCTTTGTCTGTGATCTGGGTATCTCATGTCTCTTGCCACTGTCCTGAAACGGTGGCAGGTTAACTTGTTATCTTCGAAGCTTAGAAAATCTCAGACTCTTCACAGTTCTTGAAATGATCTATTTTGAACTTAATGCAGAACACAAGACACTTTATGAAAATAGTATGAGCTTCTGATGTTTTTTTCAGGGACAGATTTATGAGACATTCTGCTTATTCCTTATGAAATGTATGATTATTCATAAGCATCTATATGTTGGTCCCTCATGAATTCAATGATTAGATTTATTAGGAATTGTGTCTAAGTAGAATGAGTTTTTAAATTGCAGTTATAATTATACATTTGAATGAATAAAACATTAATATTTCATTAATGACTGTTACGTTCTGCTAAAACAGTGTGAGCTATGCTAGATATAGTTTGTTTTTTTAATAATTGTTTAATTTCCTGTCTGTACTTTTTCCCTGTTATAATTTTATTTTTGTGTATTTATGATTTCTCTACCCCTGTCTCTTTTTTTTTCAAATTAACTATGACAGTGGTTTATTTAGTTTATTATTTTATTTTGAAGAACACAACTATTGGATTTATTTATTAGGTTTTTTTTCTGATTTATAATTCATACATTTTTGACTTTTATTAATCTCTTCCTTCTGCTTCCTTGAGATATTTTTTTGTTCTTTTTGCTAGCTTCTTGAAATGAAATGTTTAATTCACTTATTTTCACTCTTACTTGATACTTAGCATTACAAATCTTTGCTGTGTTCTAAAAACTCAAATATATGCTTTTTTCATAGTTATTATTTTTAGTTCTGGTTATAATTTTTTTTCTTAAACTAAAATGTTATGGAGATAGAACTTTCACCTGTCCTGATAGCTATTTTACCTGTTTTTATCTTTTTTTTTAAATTTCTGGAGTTAGTGCATTGTGATCAGAGAATAAACTTTCTAGCGGATGCAATTTTTGGAGTTTTTTTGAGGGTTTCTTTGTGCATAATGTGTGGTCAATTTGGGGAACTGTAATAGAGGTCCTTTTAAGTAGGTATTTTCTGTTGTTAATGTGAAGTTTCTAAACTCAGGGTTTCCTGTGGACTAGGATTTGAATATGAAGACAAAGGGTAATGAAATATCAAATAAGTCTACTAGGTGTTTGACTGGTGTGATATGGTGAGATGTACAAAATAGTAAAGATGACCTTTGAAGCTCCCTATTAACCATTAGGATGTTGAACAACTTTAATATTATTTGCTGAAAATATTAATCCATAGAAGTCTTAGTCTTAGGCTGATGATGATACTATCCATTTGGGGATAGCAAGTTAGATAAGGTAATTGCTTAAAACATTCAGTTTCTTCTAGGAACACAAAAAGGAGTTGTCATTTTTCATCTCACTTCAGCTGTAAGCTTCTAGTTGTTTTCCATGGCCATAACTAAAATCAGTCCTTTTCAGTTGACCATGAGAACTTGAAGTCCACCCAGATTCTCTACCATGTAGACTGTTTAGCGGTGGGAGCTGAGAGTGAATTCTACGACAACAATCAGTCTGATTATCCTGTTTTCTTTTGTCTCTAATTGACCCAAGACCAAACTGGCTCCATTTGGTAGACTGATCTTTGGAGCTAGAGAGATCTGGATTTGAATTCCAGCTTTACTCTCTATTATCTGTGCGTCTTTGGGTAAGTTGCATAACTTACCTGAGTCTTTTTTTTTCCCCTCTCTTTTATAAAAATGGAGATAACAAAATTCACCTGCAATGTCACTTTGAAGATTAAATGTAATGTATGAAAACTGGGACATTGGCTTACACAGTTTCATCTGTTCTATGAATTTAGGTCTTTGGAATAAATGCCCGGGGGAGTGGAAACTCAATCTTGACAGTGTACTTAATCAGAGATTAAACTCCCTTCCTTAATGAGCAGTTTCAGGCTTCTGACTACAGGAACCAGGTTTCCTGTTTTCATCATTGTCCAGGAACACTGGTGTCCTCGTTCAGTGGTAGCACATTGTATGGGAGCTATGTGTGGTGACATAGATATGGACTCCGGGGCCCCAGCACCTGGGTCCAGATCCCCATTTCATCTTCCTAGCTTTGTGACATTGGCCAATGTAATTGATCTTTCCAAGCCTTAGTTCTCTCCTCCTATAAAATTAGAATAATAATAACGCCTGACTCCAAAGGTTGTTGGGAAGGATAAATTCAATAAAGCATGGGAAGCAGTTAGCACTGTACAAAGACCATATGCATTGTCATCACCTCACAGATGTGTTACATATAATTTTCTCTGGGAAGACTGATTATTGAAAGTTAAAAATAGCCTAAGTTAGACTTGAGTAATGATAGAAGATGGTCTGGAGATTGTTTTTCCTTCTGTTTTCAAATTCTGATGATAAATATTTAAGGTAAAGAGTATTGAAATGCAGAAATAAAACATTCGATTAAACCATACATCAGTCTTAAGGAGTGTGACACTGAGGCTTTACATAGCAATTATGGTTGCCCTGGAATTAAAAAAATACGGGTCTGCTCCCCAAAATCTACGTGTTTATAGGAAAGGCTAGAAATATGGTCGAAAAAATATTAGGAGAATGCAGAAAAAATGGGCAATTCACCTGTAGCTAGTTCATGAAAATAACTGACGCTTCCTTGCGTTGTTTCTAAGTGTTGTTGGGCAGTGCTGGGTTACTTTTTAGCAAACCACAGGAACTTCTGGCTTGAATTAGAATGTGTAAATGGTGGCACTGGGGCTTTCCCTTAAAGGGGTCTTTGGGTTCCAGCTGTTACAAAGTCTAGATGCCTCTGGCTATTTGAATGACACATCACAGGGAACAGTTCTTCTTTCTGAAGATTAGAAAACTCACTTATTTCTTTAAATAGAAGTAGCAGATTTATGTGAAGCCATTTATCAAAGCCTCCTGGACTGATGAGCACCAGGGCTGCCCTGTGTCAATACCATGAAACAATCCTGCAAATGCAAGAGGAAAAAAGTCCCCTTTCCCAGTGGGACTTCTCAGCATGAGCCAAACCCTGGTGTTCTATTCTGTCCTATGTATTGGATGATGAAAACAAAAATAAAGGAAGGGGTGATGCAAGACATCACACCAGCATACAGAAATACCCCAGATTTTATCACTCCAAAGAAGATAACTGTTTCCTTAAAATGGAATTCCTAAGCTCTAGGAAGACAGCTAGAAATGTAGCAGCGTGTTTTGGGGGAACAATTTTTTCCTGTCCGTCTTTCGATTGGATTCTTCTTTGATAGTTAAGTGTTGACAGAAAATAGGGCAGAAGTTAAGCTATGTAAGGACAAACCTTTCTTCCTACTTTCATATGTTTTTTTTTCTTATTAGTTGCAAATATGAAACTTTTCCTAAAAGAACTTTATTCCCGTGGGATCTACCAATAAACTCCTGAGCTGCAAATCTCCTTGATTTAGGCTAAACCTGCTCATGTTCTGCAAGGGATCTGTCATATACTGATGTGGCAGGGACTTAATTTCCGAGAAGTATTATCCATCTACCCTGGCATGCAGTGAGGGAGTCAAACAGGTAAGCCATGGGCTGTGGCTGCAGGGACTTGCAGCATAACTCTATCAGTTTTGAGTAGTTTTGATTCCCCTGGGAATGTTGATCAAAGTTACAGCCCCTTGTTGAAAAGAATATTTAATCCAACCTTTGCAACAGTGCATCTATCTATGCTTCACGCCTTTAGTCCTTTTCTCCAATTCTAATCCTCAGCAAAACATGAAGGACCTACTAGGGACATTTCTGGCATTGGTGCTGATTGGTGGGATGAAGTATACGATGTGGCCCATCAAGAAGCTTGAGAAACAGTCTTGTTGAGGAAGAAGCTCCCAAAGTGACAGAAATAGAAATCGCCTTAGGTAACTTCTCACCACAGCACACTCTCAAAGGAGGAAAGGGAAGTCATGGAGCGGTAGGATTGGTGGGGAAGGTCACACGTGCTGGTCCGATTTGCAGTCGCATGGGGCAGGTCCATCTGTAGGCCAAACACTCAGCCAGGTAATAAACTTAATTTTCCTGTAATTGGGTGTAATTTATATTTTCAGCTCCTATTCGTGGGATTAGCAGATGTGTAAATTTCAGTCACTTTGGATTTTACTTCCTCCCTCCATCAGTTGGTGCTCATAGAGTGTGAAAGGTGGGGGTGGGCCTCAGGGAAGCACCTGTTCTGAGGTGTCCGCCCCTGAACAGGGGCGGAGACATGGGTGTGAAGGGAGGATGAACCGGGTGAAGCTACTTCATCTGAAATTACAGACAATGCAAAGCACATCAGGTAATTGGTGAGGATATTATCTCATTACATATGAAAACATTTTATATCACTTAAGTATGAGGAGCTTTCATATGAACATCCAGCTTTCCGACTTCTCTTGAAAAATCAAAAAGTAATACTGGTGCTGTATTCCTACAATACTCATTTATTTCTGAATCTTCTCATTTATGGTAATAACCAGGCTCTGAGGTTTCGTTTTGCAATCCATGATATAAGAGGCTTGGATTGAGCCTTGAGGGAAAGGTAGAATATTTAAGCAAACATGGAAGAGCGTTAAAAACATTAAAGCAAGGCAGCGAGATGCGGAATGGATGAAGTAAGTGATGGGGATTAAATAGTACGCTTCGTATGATGAGCACCGAGTAATACCTAGACTTGTTGAATCACTTATATTGTACAACCAAAGCTAATCTAACACTGCACGTTAGCTATACTGGAATGAAAATAACAAACTTAATAAAAGTGAAAGAAACATTTAAGCAAGGCAAAGGAGGAAGATATGACAGATATTTGGTGTACAATAAGCAATCAAGTTTAAATATGGGGTGAATGCAGGCAAAGGTGGGCAGGACATGAAATTAGAGAGATAGGGAGGGATGAGACTGGGAATTGGAGAGTTTGTCCTGTGAACTATGGAAAATCATTGATGAATTTTAATTGATATGCTAGCTCATGTTTTGGTAAGCTTTATATAGATATGGTGTTGAAGAGGGCAGAAGAGAGGAAAAAAGAGGTAGAAAAAAGGGGTTAAAAATTGAATTAGGAAATTATGTTCTTTTGAATGCCCAACAGCTTTTGGGAGCAACAAGTAGGGTAGAAGTTTTACGTCAATGTCTAAAACACTATTTTTGATTGCTAGAGGCTTTTAATTTAAGTGTTCTGCAGCTTTTTTGGTCTATGTACAGTATGCAGCTGGTCAATATTTGCCATCAACTTCTGCACGCATTCTTTGGTTCTGATTTTTTAAGCCTTGCATTTCATTTTGTTGCAAGCTTGTGTACAAGGTTTCAGGTTAGTGACTGTTCAACACAAAGAGCAGAGCAGACTGCAGGCTCTGGTGAAACTCTGCTGTTGCCATCAAGGTCAGCTTTCAAACAGCATGACCTACAGCGTGAGGTGTAGGTCCACTGAGCACAAATGGGCTTGAACCCATCTCTGATCTGGACTATTATCTTCTGTTGACGTGAACTTGACTGCTGTGGAGTTGCCACTTAGGCAACTCAGAAACAGCATGTTTCTCAGATTTTTTACTGCTTGCTGTGCATGCATGTCTAGAACTGAGTTAGCTTTAAATAGATTTTTTTCATCTGAACTGCATAAAGTGTTCTTTAACAATGGCACATTTTTGTTAAGCCAACATTTTATTCACTTAGCAATTGCTGGTTGCATCTTAATCTCTCTTAGAAAGAATCTGAAGAATGTATTATGAATGCTCTAATGATCAATATCAATTATAAAGCACTGAAATTATGATAATAACTGTGATTTACTGAGCAGTGTGCCACATACTGTGCTATAAATTTGATTTAGATCTTTACAAAACACTCTGAAGCAACACTACAGGAAACGTATTCTTCTTCCTGTTTTACAAATGAGAAAACTAAGGTCCAGAGAGATTGAGAAACTTATTCAAGATAACACAGTTAGTAGAGAGCAGAGATGTTTAACTTATCATTTTGTGTCCTAGGTAGAGTCACAGATACAAAAGCATCCTGAGAATTTGGGTATGTAATAAAATGAAAACTACAATAACACTGAATTGTACTTTAGTTAATCAATTCACAGTATTATAGCAGACAGCAGAGATCTCACTCCTGGCAAATGTCTTGCAAGGTTAACATGTAGCAATATTGGATTTGTTTTATGGGATGATGATGTTACCAGCTCAGTGTCACAGGGAAGACATTAATGGAGTTACTTTTCTGAAGGAGTGATAGATTTTTGCTGATTCAACTACACTTTTCCGATTCACTTTGCAACAGATGGATGCACATTCGCAAGGTGGCTGCCTTCACTGAGAATTGAAGGTTGTAGGGTGATGTCATTACTATGTTGGCTCTCACTCTAGAAATATCATCATTCTAGTTATCAAGGCTTAAAACCTTTATGGAATTTTCTTTTACTAATTTATTTTAAATCATTGCATACTTTGTTAAGACAAGTACTTTTTAATGTCATTAGCCATTAGTCATTAGGAGAAGAAATTTCTCCTCAAAAGTTCAGAACTGTCTTGTCTGACGGTTCACGGGCTCTGATAAGTGTTTGGATGTCAGAAGGGATTTTGGTCATTCAGGGACTTTCTGATGAGTTTCAACCCAGTATTTATAAAGTCAATAAAGTGGCTTAATTTGTGGCAGCTTGAATAATTTCAGTACACTATCTAATCTCAAGATTCACTTTTAAAATTTTTATGAATCTCTTCATAAAAGATACTTAAAGGTTTCCTTTACAGGGTAAGCTTTTGATATGACAGAGACCCCAATAACTGATATTCAGAAATGTGAGGAATTTAATGCAACTCTTTCCTTTTATTGAATGGTATAGTATAGCTTTTATATAATGAGACATTTGTGAATTTGTTAGGCTGCTGTTTTTACTCATTTAAGGAAAAAGTGTTAAATGATTTTCATGTCATATCTGAAAATTTTAGGAACAATACAATGTCTTAAATTATTAAATTATAATATGTTACTGTTAAAATGTGAGGTGTGTTGTCACTAATATTAACAACAATATTATCAGAAATATTTATTACCTTCCTGAGTCTTGGTTTATTACGTGCTCAAACATTTGTTCTTATAAAAATGTTAGTAATGAATTTTTAAAGTAATGTGACTGGAATATGCTTCATTACTTTTCCAAAGTCCCACTTTGACACTTTTGAATGCTGTGATTTGAAAGCCTTCCTCTAACACAGTTTCTTTTCAAACTCAATTTAGTAGCAGAAACAGCACACAAAGATTTGAATGAAAGAAGTACAGCATTGGTTGCACTTATCAAATTACATCAGCTCAGTCCTTAGTTATGCAGAGGCTAAACTTGGCTCATAAATTTCTATCTTTCCTTATATCAATCAGTTGTTTTTGCAAGCAAATTGGAAGGGCAGTGAGTTGTGCATGGGAGTGTAGTTTGGTACAAATTTCCTAGATTGTTTTTTGGTACATGCATTAAAAATCCAAAAACAGTTATGTTCTTTGACATGGGAATTTCATCCCTATGTATTTATACTAAGAAAATAGAGGGATACATGTGCTAATAGTCACATGAGGATGTTTATGGTCTTTATAATACTGAAAAAGTAGGAACAACTTAAATATTTAGTAATTGGGGATGTGAGTTAATTATGTCCTCTATAGGGGCACCTGGGTGACTCAGTCAGTTAAGCGTCTGCCTTCTGCTCAGGTCATGATCCCAGGGTCCTGGGATTGAACCCCGGGTCGGGCTCCCTGCTCAGCGGGGAGCCTGCCTCTCTCTCTCCCTCTCTCTCACTGTCAAATAAACAAATAAAATCTTTTAAAAAATTATGTTCTCTATACAATAAAATTATATAGAACCATTAAAACCATATAGAGTACCAATAGTAATGATTATATTTACCAAATATTTACTGTTTACCACTTAAAGCATAAATACATTTCAAAATTTAATCCTTATACCAATCTAATGCCTTGGAAATGCGTTACAACACCTGAAAGCCACATATCTAGAATATGATGGAAATTGGATTCAGACTCAAGTGTGACTGTTTATAAGGCTCAAGCCTATCAGACTTAATGAATATTTAATTACATAGAGAAATGCACATAATTTTTTGCTATGTTATCACATTAAAAAATCTTTAAATGCATGGGGAAAAAGATGGAAATGCATTATCAAAGTGAGAACAGTTACTTTTGGGTAGAGGGACTACAGATAATTTTTTTGTTTCATTGGTAGGTTTTATTTTGTTTTCCAAGTTTTGTGCAGTGAGTGAGCATGTGTTGATTTTAAAATTTAAAAAGCGAGATTTTTTTTTCTCCCCCCAGTTTGCCTTCCTGAAAATGTTAATTGCAGCATGTTTTATAATATGATTTGGAACAACTTAAATGTCCAACAATAGAAGAATTGCTTAATAAAATATTGTTTGCCATTCCGTGGATTAATACAACGTAAAATGAGTTCTATTAAATAAAGGCAACAAGTTGGGATAACGTTTACTAAGTAATGTTCTGTGAAGTCAGGGAGAACATAAAAAATTATTTGCTCTAAGGTGACTGTGATTTACACTATGGCGATGATGGAAATTCTGTATGCACCTGGTGAAGGACTGGAGTGTGTAGAATCATAAAAGTTATTGTGGTTTTGGCAAGGCTGGGGAGTGATACAAATGTTTTCTCTAATGTTCTAACAATGAATAATAATGTAAAAATAACGAATCTCCATGATGTGATAAACAACTGGATACATGCAAGGGAAGACTTCTGAACGAAACGCTTGGTCTGTTTTGCTGGTGTGCAGAAGTTTACTTCTCAGGGGGCAATACAATTAGGTGCAGTCTGACTTCACAGCATTCATTCTCCTAATATTATTCAGTATCATCAGAAATCACATGACTGCAAAGGCAGAGCACCTCTGGTTTTCTTTTCCTTTACACTTGCCAGGGCTATTCCTACATATTGCTGCCATCCCAAATTAGAAAGCAACCTGAATAAAAGTTCCCCAGAGAGGTTGTCTCTGCTGCTTTGGCAAATGCTGAGTACTCTGCCCCTGAGGTCACCGCAAATGACAGGCTGTGAAAAGTGAATAGAAAATGCTTCCCCAGCACTCTCTTATCTCTGGTTTGCTGAGTAAGATGGGCAGTGCAGAAAGCCAGCAGCTTCCGGAGAGGGTGTCCACAACGGCGAAAATTTCTCTCTCCCCTGGAAGTGGATGTGCCATCTCAGCAGGTATCTTGCCTCTGGGGTATTGGAATGGTAGCTGGCAGCTTGCCTGGTTTTCTTCCAGAGCCCCAGAGCCCAGGTACAGAGGAAGCCAAATGTCAAGCTGCCTGTTTTCGCACCAAGTGACATACCTGTCTTGTTCCTCTCCTTTCTAGGCTGCTTCCTCACTGGTATAAAAATACATTATTTCAGTTACCCAGTTGGGCGCCAGAGACAGGGAACCTAGCTACAATAAGTCAGTGTCTGCCAGTACTGCAACATTTAGGGTTTTTTTCCCTTAACATTTTAGCCTATTATTGATTTTTCATGAATTGTAAGTGTATTGTAGAAGTACAGGCTTCTTAAGCTGCTATGACAGGGCAGGGATTGATTTTGGTGATTCATGGGATCTCCTAGACAAAGAAAGAAACAGATAGATACACTGCACAAGCTGGCGTTGCTTGTTGGCACACGAAAATCTACAGGTTCAAAACCTTTTTAGATAGAAGTTACCCAACTGATCATGATTTTCAGTGCCCTCATCTGAAGGTGTTTAAACTGTAATGTGATTTTCACAGTAATTTCAGAGACTATTCTTAGCAAAACATCTTAAAGAATTCTGATCTAAAGAACGAAGAGCGTGGTGCCTGGGGGAACACATGAAGTTTGTGAATCTATCTATGATACTCCTTGGTATCCCTAACAGCAAATTTTAATATCATCAGTACGAGTCAAATAGAAACATTAGTGTCTGAGTTTTTGGACTGAAATATAATAGTGAGCATATGAACATCTGAGAAGGATAATAAATTAGGAAATATGAATGGATTCCATCACTGAAAAATCATTTAATCCTTTAAAAATGGCATAGTAGTAATAGTCTTCAATGGACTGCATACTTCTTAAACCCTAAAAAAAGCGGTGACTGCCATTATACAGAAAATCCAAAACAGCCTCAAATGGGCTTTCGTTGTGTGTCTTCTCATACCTGTTTCCTTGCTCTTCTACCAGGAGTACCCTGCCTTTCCAAGATGTTTCCTTTGGTGGAACCACCCTTTTTCATTTTCAGTCATATCTTTTTTGGGGTGGATTTACCCATGCCTAGCTTCATGGTTAAGTTTTCATAATCTCAAATTAAGCTGGCCAGCCATCCCATATTCCCAGTCATAATACCTGGTTCAGAGATGGACATGTAATCGAATCAAAGACATTAGAATGATGAGGAGATATTTGCTACGTTTTGTGGAAAAGAGAAGCTTCCACTTTCCTCTACAGTAGTTACTGGCATGTGCGCGTGAGCGAGTCTCTCAGGTTTCTAACCGTGGTATCTATTTGGCTACCACTACAGGTAGTCTGGTCTAGTGAGTGTGTGTGTGTGTGAGTGTGTGTGTTTTGGTAGGAGGGGCCATAAAGCATCGTGTACTGTCTTGTACGTGAAACGGAGACTATAGAAGGCAGTACAGAGAAGTAACGGTAAATTGGATCCTGGGCAAAATTTGTTTTGAGCTGGATGATCAGTTTCTGCTTGAACTAAGAACTACTTCGGCTTATAAATTGGCTTTAGCAAGCTCATTTGATTTTTGATCTTTTACAACTCAAACAGCCCTGATACAGACTCCCAAGATCTTTTAGCAGGAATTTCAACCATATGTTGAAAGAGAACACAATTTACTTTCGTAACAAGGTGCATCTCTTTGTTAGGGAATGGCACACAGTTAAATGTTCATATGTTTACCTTAACTCACTGTATTCTGGAGAGCAGTGGTCCAGGAAGTAAATCCAGGGTCAAAATCCCAGGTGTCTCCGTGCTGCGGGACCAGCTGTTAAACCTTGGCTCACACTTCCTCTCATTTTATCATGATGTGAAAGGAGAGAAGTGAGGTCAGTTTAAGTCAGATCAACAAACACCTACTGAATACCTAATGAAGTGAACTTTTTGTATTAACTCTAACTACCCAGAATTTAAATATCTTTCCTGTTTCAGAATTGCATGGAAAAAAAAAAAAAAGCTATGTATTTGCTTTCTCAGTCTCCCTTGCAGCTGGGGCATGGGCATGTGATCTCGACTCTGCTAATCCATGTACCTGCCCTAGAACTTTGGTCAGAAGCCAGTGATGTGAAGAAGTTGGGCCTGTGCAGAATCGGATGGAGGCAGTGATGCGAACCAAATCCAACAGTGGGTGTAGTTTTTGGGGTAGTGCTTTCTGTCAGTTTTGTCAGTGGTACAAGGTGTTGGGTTTATTTTCTAGACCAATGGCACTAGTTCTTTCGCTGGATCGTTTCTGTGGACCTTTGGTTGGTTATTTGGCCTTAAGACTCAATGATGTCTGAAGTATCTGGGAAAATAAGAATTTTATGTAGCTGTGCTAAACTCCAGTTGGAGAATAACAGCAGTAGTCTCTAGAACTTTAGAGAAAAACTAGACCCTTTTCAGCAATCAGCGAATTTCCTTTTGGAAAAGAGTTCCTGCTTTGCTACCAGCCCCCGGGAGAGATCAAAGCCTTACCATAGTTCATTGGTTGAATATGCAACAAAAGCTACCCATTAATTGGCATATCAAGCTGTAAAGTTGGAGCATGCCCAGTAGTACTTCCTTATCAGATTAAGTGGAAATATGGACTTAGGTCTAAGCAGATCTTGAAGACAAACAAGACACGTGAATAATAGAGTCACACTTACAGTGTGCCTGCTCCTTTTAACTCATAGCTTTGGCTGCATACTCAGATTGACTGAGATCAATCAGCCCAAGGTGCACTGGCAAGTCGTTGCAGTTCCCTCAGGTACGTCTGTGGGACAGTGGAAGAGGGAGATATTCCTAATAGGTAGAAACTCAAACTGTCTTCACTTTTTAAAAGGAGAGATAGTTGGAGACATGGATCTGTCCCATTTATAAAATGTGGCAATCAGTGCGGCTAGATGGTCAGGAACTTAGGAGAGGAATGAGAAGGTTTTAGGAAGAGTTATTAGAAGGACCTCTCAGAATGGGCCCAGATTATGAGAATATTGTATTTCATGTGAATACTAACCCAAAAGCCCTCCCTGCAATGAATTCACTTGTTTTAGCAAATGTTAACGAAATATGATATCAAATGTTTCCATCAAATATAGGAAAATATCCCCAATCTCATTAGTTAGCAGGTAAATGCAAATTAAAACACTAATAAATTCTCACTAAACACCTAAGAGAATGGCGAAAAGTAAGATGGAAAATACTGTCAACGTTCCAAGTGCCACATGTTGGTGACTATGCGGAGTAACCAGGACTCCAACCTTGCTGATGGGAGTGTGAATTGTAAATTTCTATTCTGGAGGACTGTTTGACAGTATCTACTAAAATACAACATATGCACATTCTTTGACTCAGCAATTCTGTGTCTAGTTACATACTCAATATAATTGCATACATATGTGCACCAAAGACACCTAAAAGACTGCTTGTAGAAGCTGACGATTCACAAAATCTAAAATCTGGAACAATCAAAATATCCACTAATTGGAATGATTGTATATTTCAGCAATTGAATATTGTATAGCAATGAAAACGAACAGAGCATTGCTGCATTTAACAGTGCAGTGGAGGGACCTCACAAGCAAAATGCTGAATAAATGGAGCTAGATACAAAAGAGAACACAGTTCATGAATCCATTCATACAAAGTTCAAAAACAGGCAAAACTAACAAAAGGGGATGGTTACTCTAGGGGAGCTTTTGAGTTGTTGATAATATTTTATATCTCCATCTGGTTGTGTTTGCATGGTTGTGCATATCTTTGTAATCAAATTGTATACTTTGGTGCCCTTATACATATGATGTTATATTTCGATAAAAATGTTTATTTAAACAGTAAAGTATAGACAGATATAATCATGGAATATATGATAGCATTTTATTTTATTTAATTTTTTATTTTTTTTAAAGATTTTATTTATTTGACACAGAGAGAGCGAGCACAAGCAGGGGGAGTGGCAGACAGTGGGAGAGGGAGAAGCAGGCTCCCCTGCAGAGCAGGAAACCCGATGTGGGGCTCAATCCCAGGGCCCTGGGATCATGACCTGAGCCAAAGGCAGTCACTTAACCAACTGAGCCACCCAGGTGTCCCATATGATAGCATTTTAAATTGAAAACATATTAATGACTGCAATGGATTGCAAAATATCAAATACATTAAATTCTTGAGTTCAAATATGAACTACCAATAAAGAAAGCCCATTGGTCCTCTATGGTTGTTACTAGGGCACCAATATACTTTTAATGATTCTGTTTTGGGTTAAATGAACCAAACTTTCTATTACTTGCAACTATGATACTCTTACTAAGAGCCAGGGATCAGATTAGGCCCAGGAGGTTCACAATGAATAAAGAATATCAACGTTCTTAAATTAGCATTCTGAGCTGAGCAGCTTGCATGACATCTAATTCTGGAGATCCAAATCCCCTGAAGGCTACACTTTTTGGCTGGCAATGTCACCCTTTTAGCTCTTCATCTAGAATTGCTATACAGTTATCTTTTTCTAATCTAATTAAAGCTAGAGGAATTTGTAATTCAATGGATGTGTGAAGCCCTTGTCGTCTTTGAATACCCAACTACACACATCTGATTTTAGGTATTTCTGAAGCCACTGATCACTAGCAGAGATGAAGGGCTTCCATGGCCATAGGTCAGTTAGCAGTGAAGCTGTCCTTGGAGAGCAGAGTGGTTGCCCCTCACCTTTTGGCCTGTCATTTTAACTCCTCGAAAAGGATCGAAAGAAAGCAATAGAAAAACATAGTTTGAGCAAGCGTGTACAATTCTTTAAATGATTCATTCTGGGAGATTTCCCAGGAGATTAATACCTACTTACCTACTAATCTTTATTTCACTTGTTTTTCAAAGACAGAATTTAATTTTTATTGGTGCTTTCAGATGTTCCGCTGTTAAACAGTTTTAAACTCTACCATTTATATAATGGCTCAGAGCCCAGTCAAGTGATAGGACTATGAATCTGAAAATTATTGACTAACTTCTGTGACCTTGGATAAGTTTATGCCATCTGTTTGTCTTCTCATATATGAATTGGTATAGTAATATCTAAACTGTGTTTTAAATGAAGGTAAAAGTTATCTTGATTGGAAAAATCTTTTTAAACTCCTTGGGGAAATAACTGGAAATAAATAGACATTTCAAAATGTCTTCATACTCCTAGAATTTATCAGATGAAAGACTCGTCAACTTCAAACACAATAGTTAGTATTATTCTCACGTGGAAAGTCCCCAATGCTTCTACTTTTTGTGAGTAACATTAATCTTAAACCCACATGGAATTAAAGCTGTTTTAATTAAGCATATAATTTGGCACTTTCTAACCTTAATTTTGGAGATGATAAAGCATTTTATAATGGTCAATGAATTTAGCACTCCTGGGGCTTTTATAGAAATGATTAGAAAGGATAACTACCCAATTATTCTAGATGTAGAGCTGAAAGATATGCAGTAGCCAGCCAAAAAGTTGGGCCTCTGAAAGGCTTTCTTTCTGGAAATGAGTGTTTAGAAAGTTGCTGATTCCAGGAGAATCATTTATAATGTTGAAATGGAAGAATGTATTTAATCATTCATTCAGCAAATATTTATTGTACCTACTCTATACATTCTTCTCAGCACTGGAGATGCAATAGTGACACAGTCATTATTCTTATAGATATCACATTCCAGGGGAGGAGAGAGAGCAAATCCGCAGTGCTCTTGGTTAGGGCAGACTAGTATTTCAAATAAGATACCCCACTAAGTTTAGCTGAAAAATCTGGACAGACACAAAATCTACTAGAAGGTATCAGTGTACTAACAAGAGATTAAAGAATTATGGGGCCAGGATGGAGGAGAATACGGGTTCTGGATAGTGAGCCTGGTGTTTAAAGTTGCTCCCTTTAATCACCCCCTGCTTGACTGGGAAACATTGATCAACTCTGGCTGCATGGCTGAGAGTAGGGTTTTCAGCAGTCTTACAGACTAGGGACACAGTGACTGGATAGACAAGAGTTGAACAATACCATTAGCAGCTTTGACCTAATAAATATTACTGCTTTTAAAAATAACAGCTTTTCTCAAACTGCAGAATATACATTCCTCTTGAGTACATATGGAACATTTACAAAAATTGATCGTAGTTGGTCTGTAAAGCAACTCTCAATAGTTTTGAAAGGATAGAAGGCATGGAGAGTATAATATTTTACCATAAGGCAATTAGAAGTCAATAGAAAAAAGATAAATAGAATATGATTATATGTTTTGAAATAAAGAGAAATATATACAAATAACCCATGGATCAAATTATAAAAAATATGATGGGAACTAGAAAATACTTTGAACTGAATAATAGTGAAAATACTATATATCAAAAATTGGGGGATACCAGTTAAGTTGTATTTAAGGGAAGTTTAAATACATATGTTAGAAAAGCAGAAATCAATGAGCACAACCTAGATGCCAAGAAATTAGAAAAAAATATCAAATTAAACCCAAAGAGTATAGAAAGAAGGAAATCAGATTTGGGAGCAGAAATTGTGGCAATAGAAAGCATAAGACAGTAAAGAGCACCAATTATAATCAATAAACTCTTGGTGAGACAATCAGAAAAAATAAGGAACGTGCAAATAGCCAATACCAGGAATATAAACATATCCTGCAGATATTAAAATGATAACATGGATACTGTGAACAACTTGATGTCATGTATTTGAACATTTTGGTGAAATGGATAACAGAAAAATACAGCTTACCAAAACTGATTATAAGAAGAAATAGAACAGCTGAATGATCCTCTATGTATTAAAATGATCAGATTTTTAATTTAAAAACTTCCCACAAAGGAAAATCTAGCCCACTGACAAGACAGGCTCCTTAATAAAACTTCGGTCAGGCTCCTCTATATCCTCTTTTTAACTAGGCCTTGACCTTTGTACTCGTTTATCTTGGCATTATCCAGTGTTACCAAAAGTCTTGCTTACTCAATTTAGCAACAATCTCCACCCTCGATAAATGATCACCTTTGATACTGATCAGATTCCTCATCTCTTACCCTTGGTATCTGATCACCCAGTGGCCTGCCTTTAGCAAGAATCCTAAGGCAGTTTAGCCAAAATTCATGACCTGTAATGTTTCCTCCTAATAATTTTCCATCCCCTGACCCCCATCCTGCCCTTGTCTATAAAGCCCTACTTGTCCATGCTGTGTTGGAATTGAATCAGATTATGTACTGAGGTCTCTTCTCGTCTATTACAACTCTGTTGCGATAGTTCCTACACAAAATCTGCTTTCACCATTTTAACTTATGTCTGACTCTGGTTCTCCTTAACACTCCTATTGACTTGTTATAAGATCCTCCTTTCTTTACTTCTGTTCTTATGCATCTCAAAGCCTTACAAAAGCCAATATTAATGTACACACAATATCATTTCAAGAAAATGGGATGACGTATTGTTCTGTATGGATAGATGTTTGTGATTTGTCGCGCATAGCCGACCACCCGGACGTGCATATACACGGGCAGGCTGAGGAGTATCGTTTGTGAGACTCAGGCTGTGTGAATAACCTTGGGAGCCTACTTGTTTGAAATATATTTTCTGGTCTTCAGGTCAGAGCCAGCCCTTCTGTTCTGGATGCCAAGAGCCACAAATCTTGCCTCACATCCCCTCCTGCTCCAGGCTGGGCAGACCCCCCAGAATGGAATCCGGGAAGGGAGGCAAATACACATAGCCCAGGTTCCCTGAAAATAGGGAAACATGATACATGGAAATGCAGCTCGTTCCAAACTGCATGTAGGCGAACAAATGTTTGATTTCAAACCCTGTTATTTGCCCCATAAATATGGCCCTTATGGGGATGGTCAGTTGGAAGTCTCAGGCGAGGGAGGAGGTTCCACCCAGGCCTCTGTATCAGGACTCCAGCCGGACTGTCTCCACCGGGTTCCCCGGCTGATGAGGCTGGATGTGGTAAATACCCGATTTGATGTAACTTTGCCTTATTCTTACTTATTGCCTACTATTACCTTCATCTATGTGTACTCCTGTTTCTTTGAGGTTTCTATAATAAAGTTTTCTTTCCTTTTCAAAACTGAAACATGGCTGTTGTGAATCTTTTGTGCAGAACACATACTTTAGTTGGGGGGGGTGTCAGAAAAATAAAAATTTCGCTATTGATTTTTCTGAAGACTTAGCAGAAGCTCCAAATCACAGAAAATATCTTTTTCTTTTTCTATTGTGTCTAATTTAACCATAACTATGTAAGTCTAACCCTCACAATAGCCTTATAAAATAGGTGTTACTATCTTTTTAAAAATAGACGAGAAAATGATGGTTGAGAGAAGTTCAGTAGTTGTTGTGGCACAGAATTGTTGAAGTCAGCTTACAAAATGTAGCTCTGTCTGGAACAATCCAGCTTTTTCCCTCTGTGTGATACTACCTTTTATTTTGTAGGCCAAGGTTGAGCAACACCAACAAAGGAAGTCAAAAGGAAACTCATTAAGACCTTTAGGCATTGTGCTTCGTCAAGAAAGAGAACTAGGACTTATGGTTAGAAGAACTTGCGTTGTCCCACTGGTTAGCTAGGATCTTGAGCAGTCCACTTAGCTTTGTGCCGTATGTTTTCAAATCTGTTGAGATGCCTATTATAATTCCTACTACATAAGATTACAGTGAGAATTAAATGAAATTATGTACGTGTAGAGAGCAAAATGGAGTCTCTCACGTCAACCAGGAGCCTGTGTCAAGCAATGACGCAAGCAGTTCAGGTCCTGCAGCGAGGAGATCTCGCCGGGACCCACGTCAGCTGACACCCAGAACTGATAGCAAGCAGAACCAGAGGAAGTCTGCAGAGACCCCAAACTGACTAACTCCCTTTAAAAAGGGAAGGATTTTGGCAGCAAACTGTCAGACTCGTCAGACATGACCCCTCTATGTCTGACCACTTAAAAAAGGCAACTGCAGCCAAAGGTTCAGCCCGTTGGATCTCCAAACAGAACCGAGATCCTTCACTGCTGGAATGTCAGAAGCTGTAAGTGCCCAGAGCCGACCCTGGACAGACCGAAGACTAATCTCAACTGTGTGCCCACAGACTGACTTCGCGGCTGGTTTGTTCACTTCCTACACCCTTCTGTTATCTTGTTTGTTGTGTGGCTTGTTTTCTGTGTGCTGTGTAAGAAGCCAAGTTTAATCACATGGTGAATTGTCACTGAATTCAGAATCCTGAACCTGCTTTAGAATTGTGATTTAACTTTGTTTTATGATTGAATAAAGCTGACATTGTGAAGAGACACAACGCGAGTATGTCCCTTCGTAGTGTGCTCATGACAGGATGTGACCATTTTTATCATTACCACCGGGCACTTAATAGACACTGTAGGTTTTTGTTACCTGGATGAAATGACTAAACATAGTATGTAGACCTAAGCTTTGAATATTTCCTCATACTATCTTCTTACCCACTTAGAAAAGGTCTGAGCAGTATCTTCTAAAATACAGGCATTTCCTGCTCCTTTAAAATGATCTCTTAAACCTGATATGCCTCCCTAGAGAAACACTCCCCTTCTTTTTAATTCTGACATCAGTATGGACACCTAGATGCTAATGCGATAAGTTTCTTTGAAATAAATATTTTAAATAGGATTTTACTGCTTTAATCAACTATTTTCCTGTTTCTCCACTTTCTCATTTTGATCAGCAATGCAAGAAAACACCTAGATGGGGATGTCAAGTCTCATCCATCATCAAAAATGAAGTCAGAAATCTGAATGAGAATCTCGAGGCACTTCCAGTAAGTAAATCAGATGTGTTTTTTTTTTAATCATGTTTCTGTGTTATTTTCTTTTCTAAGATGTTTCAAATATGATGCAGATATACTTCCAAAAAGACAAGAAAATAGTTAACTTTACTAAATTCAGAATGAGGTAGGAATCATCAGACCTCTCAAGGCATTGTTCTCTTCTTGCTCAATTGTATTCAAAGCATTAATGAACAAAAGGAAGGCATTAGCAATGAAGTAACTCTATAGCATGTGGTTAAAAGAGAGGGGGATTCTTCAACTGAGTTTTAAGTGTGAAATCATGAAAATCCAGCTTTTGAACCTTTAGGATTCTAAAAGGGGAAGAGAGTTACAGTTCCTTTGTATTCTCATAAAAACTTTCCTGAATCTGATTATATTTTCTTATTACTGGCTAATAGTTCCGAGTAAATTAGCACAAATTTGGGTTTATTGTTTTTCTGCATATACATTAGAGGTAGTTGTAAAGCAGCTAAAAAATTACAAATTTTTAGTCAAGGAAATCTGTGTCGAGGCCCCAGTTCTGCCACTTACCGTACTATTTAAGCATGTTAAGCTTCAGTTACTACTAGCTGCACAGTTTGTCTACACAGCCTGTCGTCCTTCTACTAAGCCTTGTGCCTTGGAAGCTAGATATACCACAGTCTTAGAAATGGTGGAATTCTAGGTCTTCAAAATGCTCTTTTTGAAAATGAATATATATTGTGAAGTATTGTAGTTACCGATTGCACAAAAAATTGGGTTGCAGGTTTCCTACAAGTTAAATTCCTCCTATATGATTTCTATTCTTTGTCTCCTTTCCTTCAAGGAAAGCATAGGAAAGTAATTCTGTTTATTGAAATTCTAGCTGTTTGGTTTCTAAGAGTTCTGAGAAGGTTTCTAAGAAATTGTGTGTGTGTGTGTGTGTGTGTGTGTGTGTGTGTGTGTGTGTTTGTATTATGAATTCTAAAGTAGTCAGTTTTGAATTAATCAGGCTGAAATTAGTTTACATTTTCCCTTTCCTACCAGTCAAATCTAAAGTCATCAGTAATGTTTTAAAGAATTATGTTGTTGCCACCTGACTATTGTGCTTCACTGAAAACAATTAAAAACAGAAATTAAACAGTATGGTTTACTAAAAATTTTCATCACTATGAACAATTTCTACCTATCTTTTTAAGAGGCTTTTATGTTTCTCTCAGGCACCATCCTATCATTGATTGTGGTGGAAATCAGAGGGTTATTATCAGTATACTAGACTAGCATAGCTACTTTTTCATGGCAAAGTGAGGTATGAATAATAAAGAAAATATGAGGAAACAACAGATTCAGTAAATTTTTTGACTCCGTAACCTTTATAACATAAATATTATAATTTAAAGAACACGTTTCTAATGTGTTCTTTTTTTTTTTTAAAGATTTTTTATTTATTTATTCGACAGAGATAGAGACAGCCAGCGAGAGAGGGAACACAAGCAGGGGGAGTGGGAGAGGAAGAAGCAGGCTCCCAGCAGAGGAGCCTGATGTGGGGCTCGATCCCACAACGCCGGGATCACGCCCTGAGCCGAAGGCAGACGCTTAACCGCTGTGCCACCCAGGCGCCCCTCTAATGTGTTCTTATGTTCTTTAAATTTTAAAAATTCAAATCCGCCTCTGTGTGTGTGTGTGTGTGTGTGTGTGTGTGTGTGTGTGTGCAGACAGTCAGCTCATGATTTCAATCAAGGAGCAAGTCAATGAATGCGTGAGAGTTGACCAAAGAAACAGTGATCAGTATGTTTCACATTTGTGTGATGTATAGACTGAATATAGAATCCTCTCCCTGAGTAAAGTGCACATCTATCGTGCATTAGTTTTACTTTCTTTTTCTCATTCTTATCCTCATCACTGTGCCTTCCACCTGCTACTCTTCCTGCCTAGATAAGTTCATGGTTGGTTACTTAGCTTTTACATGTAGCGTGTTTAGTAGGTTTGGTGTATTTATGTGAAAGTATGTGTGAATATATATAACAGCACTGTGAGTTGGGTATCCTAGATCAATACTCCACTTAAAAAAAGTAAAACAAAAAAATCCCCTCTGAAACCTATAGGAAATAGTCTTTTAAAATGAGCTAAGTTGGCAAGTTAGTAAGTGAATAATCAGTGTCCAAAGCTAAATGAAATTAGGAAATTAGAAAGGTAAGTGGAGCATTGAAACTAGAAGGTAAATGGAGCATGGAAACCAAATTTTACTTTGAGGATACTAACCAATCCCAGGGAGTTGGACCTTGTTTTTAGTCTCTCAGGGTACAGCAGTGACACAAGGCAAAGACCAGGGACCACAAAGAGTAGTCAAAGGACCTCCTCTACATAAAACAGGAACATTAAAAGCATATACCTTCAGTGTAAGGTTAAGTAAACATGTTGCTTCCATCCATCCTAAGAGAACAAAAGGATAATTCTTGGATTTGAGCCTTGGTTCTAAGTGAAGGGAAATCAATCTTCCTGAGAATTCATAGCTAAAGGACAGCTCCAAATCGGTTTGTAGCTGGAATTCACACTACTTAGATGGCTGAGAAACAAATCACTAGGTTAGCCAGATTAACGCAGTTCTGAGCTGGTGTCCTGGAGTACTTGGAAGAAGCAAATGTACATCCTCTCTGGAAGGATCCATCTTCACCATAGGCCTAAGAAACTCCCCACTGAAGAAGTTTTGAGAAATAGAAGTAGTCAGTCAAAAATCACAAAAGACCTGATGTGATGCTATCAGAGAAAATTAGTAGAAACAATATAAATCGGAATGAAATCTTCAAAAACTTTTTGTGTTGGCATTCTCAGACACACAATATATAAAATACTATATTTAATAAACTAAAAGATATAAATGAAGTGATAGAAAAAGTAAATAAAAAACAAGAGATGTTAAAAATGACCAAGCAGGGGCGCCTGGGTGGCTCAGTCGTTAAGCGTCTGCCTTCGGCTCAGGGCGTGATCCTGGAGTTCTGGGATCGAGCCCCACGTCAGGCTCTTCTGCTGGGAGCCTGCTTCTTCCTCTCCCACTCCCCCTGCTTGTGTTCCCTCTCTCACTGGCTGTCTCTATCTCTGTCAAATAAATAAATAAAATCTTAAAAAAAAAAAAAATTAAAAAAAAATGACCAAGCAGATTTTAGAAGGAATATAATAGAATTACTAGAAATAAAAATTAGTTGACATTAAAAATTCAGTGAATAGTTTTGAGAAAAGATTAGATAATGATGAAGAGAGTTCATAAAAGACACATTTGAAGAAATTAAAATGGGCACTGAACGACAAATAGGTGGAAAATTTAAAAGAGAAATTAAGACTCATGGAATATAGAATGAAAATGTCTGAATATATTTAATTATGTAGGAGAAAAGGGAGGTCAAATAGGGCAGAGGAAAACCCCAAGAGTTAATAACCAGGAGTTTCCTGAAATAGGTTTAAGACATGGGTGTACAAATTCAGGCAGCTCTCAAATTCCAAGCAAAATAAATAAACATATTGTAAAATTATAGAACATTGAAAATGAAACAAAAAAGTTTAGGAGCAGCCAGGAAAAAAAAACAAAATAATTACCTTGAGGTAACAACTAGGTTGACATCGGCTTTTCACAACAATTGAAGTAGAAGTGGATAATAGTTTCAGTAAGATGAGAGACAACACTGCAGTTGTTAAACTGGAATTTGGTACACAGTGGAAGCGTTTATCAAGAGCAAGGCAAAATAAAGACAGTGACAAAAAAGAATGCAGCTTTTGTAACCAAAAGAGATTGATTTCAAGCATAAGGAAAATTATTCTAGTTGTATATATACAAGTACTTTGAAATAAACCTAACACAATATGAGCAAGAACTGTATGGGAAAAAAAATCGTAAAACTCTACTACTAGACATTACCCCAAATCTAAATAAATGAGATAGGGAGACTCAATTTCGAAAGGCCAGTGGATCTATAGATGAATCTATAGTGCTGGTGTAAATTCAGCTATAGACTTAATGCAATCCCAACAAAAATTCCCACAGGTGCTCTGGTGGAATTTGATAAGCTGATCCATGTCTATAGAAATGAAAAAGTCTCCAAAGGGCCAAAACACCCTGAAGAAGTATAGTGTGGAAATACTTGTATTACCAGCTTAAAAAAAACCTCATAATAAATTAGAGAATGTGGTACTGGTGCCACGCTAGATAAACAGGCCAATGTGTTTGATTGCAATGCCCTCAAAAAAAGATGCATACATACTATGGAAACCTAATATATAAGCTTAATTTTGGTCAAAGCTAGCAGAGCAGCTAAGTGGGGGGAAATAAAGGACTTAAAAATGATGTTGAAGCAATCAGAAACCCTACAAAAGTTTAAAGACTTCTATGTGAAAGGCAAAACTGTAAAACCTTTGCAAGACAACATGGCAGGATATATTTATAACTCCCAGAGTAGTGAAAAGTTACTTAAACAGGCCCAAACAAGCATATATTGTAAAGGAAATGAAAGATGAATTTCACATGATTAAAATTAAGAGCCTCTGTTCACCAACAAATGCTTTAAAACAAGGAGAAACATATTCTACAGAGGGAAGAAAAAATTTGCAGCACACAAAACCAATAAAGGATTATAATTCAACTCAACAGATTCTATGGCAAAAAGATAACCCAAAAGAAAAATGGGTCAAAGGCCTGCATTAACATTTTCACAAAAAAGGAAACATGAATGGCCCATGAACATATGAAATTATGCTCACCCTCATTAGGAATCATGAAAATGTCAGTGAAACCACAAGCAGAGACCATTTTGTACAGGCTTGTAATTTTAAGGTGAGGAGGTGGAGTGATGTGGCTTCTCACTCCACGTGAGAAAGATTGGAAGAGATTTGAGTGACTTTTGCACCTGCCTCAGGAGATATGGCCAAGAATGTTCAGGGCAAAAATATGGAGGCAGGTGAGAAGTCCAACACCAGTAAAACGAGCAAATACATGGTGGTACGCTCACATACTAGAGTACTGGAGAATCATGACTAATGAAGCATTAGAGCTATTAACCAAAATTAGTGACTCGCAGGAGGAACATAATGTTGTAAGGACAAGAGCAGGTTATAGAAAAATACGACTCTGTAATATTCAAAACCATATAAACTAAACAATATTATCTTAGGGGAATAAGACCTATGTGGTTAAACTTTAAAGAAGAGCAGGGGAGCGGCACACTCAGAAGATTATGCTTGGCTCTGAGCAGGGAGTAAGTGGACTGGGGTTGGAGAGGACATGAGGGGGCCCTCCAATGTACCATCTTCTCACTTAAATTAGGTAGTGGGTACACAAATATTTGCCTCACTTGTCTTCATAATTCATATGTTTCTTATAAATATTCTTTTGTATCTAGTCAATATTTAATAAAAATAATGAAAACAAATTAAGACTAAAGCAGAAGCAGTTTTGAGATGGTTGAACGAATCTTGATTGTCACATGGGATGGATGTCCACAGATGTAATTTTCCCAGAGCTTGGCTCATGTATCCTGGGGTTGCTTTCTGTGTGAACTGCAGACTACTAGGCCCCTTCACCAAGTGATGGTTACTTCAGGCTCCTGGCTGAGGAGTCTCTGAGAGTTCTTAATCCCAACTTCAGTTATGAGATGGTCCATGGCATACTTGTTAGCAAGAAGTTGACTCTATACTGTCCCTGCTATTTTGACCCAGAGGAAGAGACACTTTGCACAAAATTTGTGTCTAAGTGTGTTGCTATGGGATCCGTATGTTTCCCAGGCATGTGGGGCATTCACTGAGTCCTGGAGCTATCTCTGTGTCTTTCTGTCTTTGGGGTAGCAAGTACTCTCATCTTTCCAGCCAAGCAATTACAGTTACTTCAGAAGTTTATCTCTTTTTCTTCTAACCTAGGGGAAAAAAAAAAATCCCAAACACACAAATAACAACGACATCAACAAAAAGCTACAGAGAACAAGTATTAAATGAAACAAAATAATCCTTAATCTTACTAATGAGGACAAACAGAGCCTGTTTCTACTAATTATATGTGAGGTTGTATTAAGAGCACTTGTCTGGGTGGCAGTCCTGGCTTTTGGTTTCTGCCGTGCCTCTAACCATAGCTGTCTAAAATTGTAAAAGCCACAGACTTTCTTAATCGAAGTTTCTTGGTGTTTTGAGCATTTATTATCAACTCAACATTTTAAGTAACATATGTCTAATCCTTAAAATTATTCTGTAATGTAGGAATTATTATTCCTGATCTATAAATGAGCCAACAAAGGCTCAGGTTAGTTGTTTCAAAGTCAAGCAGCTTTAAATGGTAAAGTCAGAACTCGAGCCCATCCAGTTGGCTCCAATGTTAGACACGTCCCTTCCATTATATTCTCCTTCTTCTTGGGAGCCATGAAATAGAGGGCTTTGGGATAAATCATCACCCTCCACAGTTCCTTACAGCTCTAAATATTTATAGTGCATGCGCCTATCCTCATTTGACACTGTCTGGTTAACACCAATGTTGTAAATTGTTTCCACCTCATTGTGACTGGAAGGATTGAAGACAGCCATGCACACGCCAGAGCTTTTCCACTGGAGAACTCATTTTTCGGGCTGAGGTATCAACAACCAACCTAGCTGTCTTCAGCTACCTTTCAAAGGAGGTTAGAAGATATTTTTTCTCTCATTTGACTATTCTGAACTTGAAGAACCCAGAAGAAAGTCTAGTATTTCTAAATTAAGAAGGATTTGGTTTTGCCACATTTTTAGAGTGAAAGAAATAATCTGGGAGATAGGTTTTGGTCACAAAAGAGTTTTGATATCTCTGGGACATTTCAATATTTAATTGAGAAAAGTCAAAGCAACCCTTGAAATTAAGATTCCATTGTTGCGAATTTTATTCAGACGTCTTTTGCTTTGGAAAGTTAGGGTTTGCCAGGGGGAAGGGGAGACATTTTGATAGCTAATATAAGTGGGAGAAGCCCTTCTTAGGGTGCTATTTCATTCTCTCAGAATGGCAATTTGGTTATGGAGATTGTCCTACAGAAAAATTCTATTCATTTGATTTGTTTAAATTTCGGGGGAGGCATTGTATGCCCAGAAATGCTCTCTCTGATTTAGTTTTCTTTTTTTTTTTTTTTAAAGATTTTATTTATTTATTTGACAGAGATAGAGACAGCCAGCGAGAGAGGGAACACAAGCAGGGGGAGTGGGAGAGGAAGAAGCAGGCTCACAGCTGAAGAGCCTGATGTGGGGCTCGATCCCAGAACGCCGGGATCACGCCCTGAGCCAAAGGCAGGCGCTTAACTGCTATGCCACCTAGGCACCCCTGATTTAGTTTTCTAATGGAAGGAAAGTAGGGCAACTGTACGTCTGTCTCAGAGGCTCAAGTAAAGAGTAATTAATTTCTTAAAAATATCATTCTTAAAAATGTATCTGCCTTTCTACTGAAACATAGATGTCTATTTATACTTCTATGGAGCAAGTAACAATTTGGAATGTAATGCAAGTAGTGGTTTGGAATTAAGAGTCCAGACTCACACTCTCGTTCTGTGACCACAGGGGTCACCTCAACTCTCTGAGCCTCTTTTCGCATCTGTATCATGGATTCTCTTATGTCTACTTTTCCAAGGCTTGATTTAGAAAATGTTTGCAAAGTGTGAGAACATGTGAGAAGCACCTTCCGACGGATTGTCGGTATTACCATTATTATTATCGCACTGCTGTTGTTATTGTTATTGAAACGCACCCTTTCTCTCAGGAACAGTGCTGCATGTTTTCATATTAACTGTAGGAAAGTGTTGAGCACATGGGCTGTGAAACTGCTCTGGTCTAGACATTTCTGAGAAAGGAGTTTAGACTCATCGTATGGCCTCATATTTTGCAAAGGATGTCAAGAATGTCAGGGGCGTGTGATTCAGCCACTCCTCCACTCTCCCACTGTGCGCTTTAATACTAGCATTTGCATTAATTCAAACAGAGGGATCTGCAGGGTTTTCTTTTCTGCTGACTTCACTGCAGTAGCGAGGTGAAGCCCCTTTGTGTAGTCTATGTGTAGACATTTGTGTAGTCATTATTTCTTTTGAATTGGACTAAAGCAGTAAAAGATCATTATAAGAATTTCAGGTTCTGTCTGTAACCTACTCTGTCATTGTACTTCTCCAAATAATTTATATTTTTATCATAAAAAAGAACAGATTTTTAATCATGTTCTCTAAGAAAATGAGAGACAGACATATCTGAAAGAGAAGAGGCATAGAAGATTTTGTACCTGTATAGTTACACACATATTTTATATATGTAAAACACTTTATGATACCTTAAATATCTTGGAGAACAGTCATCCTAAAAATAATGCTGGCCTTTTAACTGAAATATAGTAAAAAAGGGAAAGAAGTATTTACTAATGACTATATTCCAGGATAAGCAACGTACCGTGGGGTAATGGGTACAGCAGTAGTATAGTGAGAAAAACAAAAAGAAATGAAATCCCACTCAATTCCGTTTGATCCAACAAGCATATTCTACATGGCTACAGAGAATATGGAAATGTAATACATGCTTTCCGGGTGGTTCCAGTCAAGAAAGAGGAGACAAAATTGTAAAGCAGTGAGTTGATCTATGGGTGGTAGTGTCAATCGCAGGAAGACTGTGATAAGTCATCACAACAGGGAGAAGGAAGTGGTAGACACCGTAGGGTGGTGGAGGAAAGAAGAGGTTCAACTTGATTGAAGTGTGGCTATTTGACTGGTGGCATAGGAGGACCACTGAAGCATCTTAAGAACTTAAACTTTCTGGGCTTCAACTCAGTCATGTATAAAATGAAGGAGTTCACCTGAATGAGATCTAAGGTCACTTTTAGCTTTAAAATATTGTTCTGTGAAATAGGAGAGGCTGGGTGAGCAGGTAGTGGCTAATTTAATTCTCCATGAGAGTTGATTCGCTCAGTTTTCATCTCTTTTTCTTAGAATTCCAATGTAAATTTCTTAGCCCCATTTTATTAATTTGTATACAAGTCTCAAAAACCAAATTAAGATTGAAAACATTTTAATTCAAAGTCTTTACAATAGAATCCATGTGGGAAAATGCAAATAGCCTGATTTTTGAAGTCAGGTAAACCCTATGTTTAGATCCTAGTTCTCCTGTTTACTGGGGGGAAGTCAGAACATCTTGATGTGGGGTCCCTGGACTGGCAGCATCACCAGGGAACTTGAATCATATAATTTCTCAGACCCCAGCCCAGCTTCCTAAACAGAGACACTCTGGGCAGAGCCTGGCAGTCTATTTCCAACAAGCCCACATGGTAATATTGGTGTACCCTAGTATTTGAGAACTGCTTATGTATGATATGGAATTGATCATTTCCTTTCCCGTGTAAGAATGAGAATAACAATTTATACTGTGGTTGTCAGGCTTTAATAACATAGTATACATTACTTGGCACATCATGGGTCCTCAACAGATTATATTTATTATCTTTATTATCAACAGATTAGATTATATTTATTATCTTTATTATCAACAGATTAGATTTATTATCTCACTAACATTACAGTAACCATTGTTATTTCCAGGAAGAACTGAGGATTATACCTAGGTTTAGTGCTCCTTTGCACTGCTTACAAACTTAAATCTAAGTTTGGTGAAGCAAGTGACATTGTCCAGAAGTCCTGTCTAGAAAACACAGTATAGCAGGTGATTGTTTAGTCTTTCATGCTTTAGTGTGGAGCACAGAGAATGTCTGGTATTCACGAATCCGTTTAGCTTGTCACCCTTTACTGTGGGGGCAGAGGAAAGCACTTGAGATAGTGTGCCCTGGGGACAGGGCTCGGTGTCATCATTTGCTGTGACTACGCAAATCCTGGGACTTTAATGAACCTGTTTTCTCACCTGTACAACTGGAGGAGCCATAGTGTCTCCCCACTAGGTAGTTGTGATAATCCGATGAAATACAAATTGGTTAAAGCCCTTTGTAAAACACACATTGGCTAACACATCCAAGTTCAACTTCGACAGAGTGAGATCATCATTCATTCATCGCGTTTAACAAATATTTATTGAACACCTAGAACATGGAAGACATTGTGCCCGAAAATACTGCGCGGAAACAAACAGAACCTGCCCTTCAGTTGAGTCATGGCATAAATATTTGTGACTTTTTCATTCATGAAGCTAATGAGTAGTCTCTGTAGAAAATTGATTTGTTCCAGGAGTGCTTTACTCTTGGGAAAGCTGAACGTTAAAAGGCTCCAGATTTGATGAAGGTGGCACGAAATGACAATTCATAAACATAATTTGGAACAGACTTTTCAAGAAAGCAATTAATCAGTACATATTCAAGGTCATTTGAATTATATAACCTTTGACCTATTAATTTCATTTCTATGATTCCCAGAAGTTATCCTAAGGAAAAATATCCCAGAAGCTATAACAAAGATTTATATAAAAGTGCTTATTTTTCTATTTGCAATAGTGAAAAATTGGAAATAATGGCTAACAACAAAGGAATAATAAAGTTGTGACTGAACTCGAGGGTATTGCTGCTTGGGGTGCATTAAGTTGAATATAATCCGAGTGTTGAAAACAAAGTAAGTTTGTTACTTGTTACAAGGAAGGAGTCAGGAAGATGTCTCTCAAAGCACTGTCTCCTGCAACACAGACTTCAGAGCCCCTTTATACTGCTAGCTGGCAACGTGTTGGTCAGTTATTCTTACAATTGTGAAGTGGTCCCAAGAACTTAGTAAAACTTTTGTAATCTTTCAAGCATGACTTAAAAGGGGTTTGCTTAACTCTGCAATTTCCCAAGAACGTTTATGATTTTCTTGGTTCCCCAACATCTGCTCTGTTGAGCAACTTGGTGGGCTTCCCAGGAACAGGGCCGTTCTTAAGGACTGGGGATGCGGAAAAGCAAACATGCTGGGAGTGGTTTATTTTTCATTTCTCACTGCAGTTCCTGAAGACCTTATCCCTGACTAACAAAGTGAGTCATGTTCACAGGCATGATGGAATACCACGTTTATTTAATATTTAATAAAGGCGCTAAAATACCCACAATGGAATATTACCTGCAAAATAAAATCATGATAGATATGTTCAGAATGATTCCAATGAAAGAATATATGTTCAAAGAACAAAGACTTTAAGGAAAGGGACTAAAAGTTAGTCCTTGGAAAAATGGCAAAGAAATGGACCAAAATAGGTCCTTTGATAAGTTATTTCATACTTCACTGAATTTTATAAATTTTCTAAATTGAACATATTTTTCTTTTATAATCAAAATTTCCCTGCACATACCTCCCTTTCATAGGATGTATGAGAAAAGCATGATTCCTTGCCTTACCTTGCTAGTTTTTAAAAGGAGCAATCAGGAACTGCTAAAGAGATGTGAGTATTACATCTCTTATATGTAAGTATGAAAAGTGTTCAGATATGATCATGTAAATGGGGGATATCTTTTTTAGTTTAGCAATTGAGTCAGTAACTCAGAGAAACAGTTACCTGTTTTGATAAATGTCATTTGTATTTTTTGTAAATGCAGCAGTACCACTCACACGTGAGTTTCAGGTAAAGTAATCCTTTCTGAGCCTGGAATTCACCTAACCAGTTTAATGCCTCTCTACCCTCCCTGTGATTTCCTGGTATTGCAGCGTTACCGGATGGGAGAGTGTGTTAGCAGGAATATGTGCGAGATCCTTGGGCAGCCCTTCAAGAAGATTATTTAGGCACAGAAGGGTAGAATAATGACACATTTTAACACAGTGACTCAACTTATACACATTAATTCTCCTAGACTTTGAGGTGGGCGTAGTGAAAGCTCACTTGCAAAGAAGTACTAAAAGTTACAAAAATTTTTAAAGAAGTGATTTTTAATCAAAACAGTATAACTTAGCAAAATCAAACCAGTAAACCAGGCATCTTTCTGTGTTTGCTGAGGTTCGTCTGATGTTAACTCTTGAAATACTTATTTTTAGGCAATGGAGCATAGTGGAGTAACCATAGTTTTGAGTCAGAAAAGATTCTGTTTTGAATCTTATCTTTCTCACTTTAGATCTTTGACAAGTCATTTATTCTTGTATGTCAATTTATCATGAATAAAATGGGAATATTAGGGGTGCGTGGGTGGCACAGCGGTTAAGCGTCTGCCTTCGGCTAGGGCGTGATCCCGGCGTTATGGGATCGAGCCCCACATCAGGCTCTTCCGCTATGAGCCTGCTTCTTCCTCTCCCACTCCCCCTGCCTGTGTTCCCTCTCTCTCTGGCTGTCTCTATCTCTGTCGAATAAATAAATAAAATCTTTAAAAAGAAAAATTTAAAAAATGGGAATATTAATGCCTGTCTTACAGAGTAATTTTGAGAATAAACTGTTAATTAAGAGTATACATGCTAAGTGCCTTGCTCAGTGTAGCACATTTTAGTTACCAAGCATATTATAACTGTTACTGTTTTACGTTTATTGTAAGAAAAACTCTCATATATATTGCTTTTCTATCTTCTGGAGGTTGGTAAATATTTGCATCATTATAATGAGAGCCAAGACACCAACTCAAGGCACAACTAATAAATAGCAAGGGTATCTTTTCTGCATGTTTTCTCTGTTCTGTGTCATCTCAGTTTATGTTGCTCTATAAATTTGAAATGCCCAATTTACTTATCCCCCTTCCCCCAAAATGCCACTCTGTATATTCTTCCCACAGCTCATGATTTTTATTATCTGTATCCTGTAGAAAACATTAGCCAGAGGAAAAGAAACCAAGACCTCCAGTAAACCTTTGGTACCTATGACACGGATTTTGAAAATATCTCAGCAGTTTCTGCTTTTTCTAGCATCTCACTGTTCTTCCCAGTACATCATTTATGAACACACACACACATGCATGCATATATATAATATTTTCAGCTGTCACTTAGGGGAGCATGAAGCTGGAAATATGAGTCTCAGGATGAATTCAAGTAAACAACTTGCCCACAAATTGTTCCAGGAACTAATTTATCTCTATTTGGAAACTCTATTTGGAATCTATGTACAGGGTCTTGGATGCATTTGAAAAGAGAGCAGTCTAAAGCACTTACCCCTTGAAATAAAAAAAAGGTAGACAAATATATTCGTTTGTTTTAAATCCATGTTCATATCTCTCTGGTGAAGTCATCTGGTTCATTCTTTGCCCTTTTATACTGACAAAAAGCTCTGCTCGGGAAGCTGGGATGGGGTTTGGTTGCAGCAATGAGCTCTGGGTATGTCGAGGATGAGGAACAGGACCCATCTTCATGCTGATAACGAGACTGTGATTTTCACTTGAGGCCATTGCTTTGGGTCCCACCTGTGTGTGAAACTGACTCAGATGTTCACCTCGATCCAAAGCCTTGGCTAAAAAAGAGAAGCACTGGCCTTTTGACCAAGCACAGGTGATGAAAATTTCATCTTTTTCTGTTTCTCAAAGGCCGCAGTTATTTTGTGATGTTGGAAGCTGGTTTTCTTTTTCTGACTTCTTTGCCAGAGTTGGGGTACTTTATTTTATCACTAAGCACCTAGGACAATAATGATGGCAGTAACATTCACAGCAAATTTTACAGGTTCCAAATTGCTTTTGCAGATGGGTCGTAGTAGTGGTTGTAGTCATTTCCCCACAGTGCCCATTCAGGAGCATGGTGTGATTTGCATTTCAAATTTGGTGTGAAGTTTAGGCCCCTGACAAATGGAAAGGCCCCGACACAATGGAAAGTTACTCGTCCAAAGAAAGGCTGGCTTTTGTGTTGGTGGTTTCATTTTTGCTCTTGTTGTTACAGGAATTGAAGTAAAGCTGGCTAGGGCCTCCCAGCTTTCAGCTCTCAGGTTTTGGGCCCCCGTGTGGATCTCCACGATACGCTCACACACGTGATCATGCTCCAGACTTCTTGTTGGTGCAAAGTGCTTGTTGGTGCAAAGTGCTCCACAAAGCCGCACGAGATCACGCACGGTCTTCATAGGCTCCTTCCTTCCCTGTGCTTCTTTTATCTGAGGTACTGCTTCCCTTTTGCTTTCATAATGCCTCTTGCATCCTTCCCCTCTTTCATTCATCTCTTTGCCATCTGCATAGCCCAGGCTGCTTCCTTTGTGCTCCTGCTACAGAGCACGTGCCCAGATGGACTGAGCCGCTGAAGAGATGGGGCCTGATGCATTGCTCAGACACACTGGTCCTTGACCCTAGGATGTAAATTCTTCCCAGAAGCCAGGAAAATTTCAATTTCCCATCACGAAAGGCTCAAATCTGCTGTTAACTACAAAGTGGCCCTTCCTCTGTCTCCTCCTTCCTCTCCTCCTTCCCTCCCTCTCACTCTCTCCCTCCCTTTGTCTGTCTTTCACATAACCTCTTGCCTCCCCTCTCCCACTTTCTCTCTGTGTCAAGCACTCTCCTTAGCCAGCTGCTGCTCCCTTGTCTACTTGAGACCTGCTAGAGCTGATAGGGCCCTGGCAAATTGCCTAAATTTATCCCTGTGGATTTCTGAACTCTCTTCATTTCTGTTGTTTTCCAGAGTTGCAAAGCCATTCACTTGCACTCTTTCCTGTGCCTCGTGCTGGTGGAATATTTCCTGCTCTGCTCGCTGCTTTCTACTGTGGTAGCTGCCAGGAGTGTTTTGAGTGGCAGGACTGTGAGAGGAACAATAGGAATCTGGCTTTTATAAACAAATGTTTTTTGAAGTCTTCCCTTCAGTGCTATTGGCCAGCTGCCTAATCAATGAGACAAGACTTTTTTTTTTTTCTTTCTTTTTGGTCTGGGCCATATTTATAGAAATAGCCATCCATAGTGGGGCTCTGTAAAGAACCTTTAGAAAGTTGGCTGAATTTCAGTCATATAAATCACTATATCATAGTTTTATTCTATTTTGGTTTATTGTAATTAATCCATTTTGTCTCAGAAACAATCTCTCACTTTTTTTTCAACAATGAAGGGTAAGGAGTTCACGTAATCTGGAAAGAGGAATAAATCAGCTCCTGGAGCTCAAATGTAATGTGCTGTGCTGCTTACCATGGAGAGATTTCCATCACGAGCTGGCGAGGTCACACCAGGACTTCTTCTCAGTAGCTGTACCTGGAAGGCAGCCCTTGGTATCTCTGTTGGGAAAGTAAAGGTTAAGAAGACAACCCATGATACCCTGGCCAGTCTATTCTGATTTGGGGTTCTTATGAGACTGAGGGTAATAACTGGCCAAATTTGGGATATGTATTTGCCCTCATGGAACAAATAAATCGCATTCACTTTGTGTCAGGTGAATACTGGCTTCACTGCTACTCGCTATAGGTCTGCAAACCTGGTTGAGTGAAGTAACCTCCATGAGTTTTATTTTCCTCACTATGCAGGAGGCGGCAGTGGTGGTGGTATGACAGCGAAGGCTGCCATGACAGCATAACAGTTGTAGAATCACGTGAGATTTGGTTCGAAAGTACTTGATAATGCTTTATCTACGCTACATATATAGCATTATATTATTAAACTGTTTAAATATATTCATTCTTATTTAATAAGATTTCTAGCAATCATAGAGTTTGGTTGTAGAGCATAATTATTTCATGTTTTTTTAAGCTTTAGTGAGTTTTTAGTTCTGCTTTAACCTGAGAGGTTTTTTGTTTTGTTTTGTTTTGTTTATTTTTTTTATTTTTAAATTTTTTTTATAATAATTTTTTATTATGTTATGTTAGTCACCGTACAGTATATCCTTAGTTTTTTTATAATACTTTTTTATTATGTTAGTCACCATACAGTACATCCCTGGTTTTTGATGTAAAGTTCGTTGTTTTGTTTTTTTAACCTGTAATTTATCTTGTACCGAGTGCTGTGAACTAGCTTAGTGAGGCCACGTGTACTAAAGAGGTCATTCTTCTTTGGAGCTCTATTTGTTAGGAGCGGTTGATGAGCTGTTCTTTGTTCTTTGAGTTCTAGATGAATGCAGATGATTTTCATTGGTTTTTTATTACTTCAAAGTCACAAGCACCAAAGGAGTTCGAAAGTAAAGTTTATACAGTCAGTATAATATGAAGTTATTCATGCATAGACTTCAGCTCACCTCGTACAAATAAAACCTAAGTATTTATTGTTCTCTCGTAGTATTACGGCTTGTTGTATTTTCGACAGACTCAAACCCATATATTTCCTTGAAATGCATTACATATTTTCTTCCATTACCCACATTTCAAAAATTTTTAGGCTCTACCACCTGTCTCTCAAAGGCATTGTTACAAGGAAAAAAATGTAGAATTATTGTAAAACATACTTCCAGGAAATTCCTTATGCTTGTCGGTTGATAATATGTATTACTCCTTTGTATATTCATTTGATGAGAGTTCAGATAGCCTGGATTTAGACAAAGTGCCTTTTTTACAACAGTGCTTAAAATCCAAAGATTTCATGTGTCTCTGGTAGCTCTCTAGTAATGAAGTGTCATCACAGGTTTCTATTTTTAAGCCCAGTATGGGTGAGATTATGTATGTTTGTGTCACATTAAGTTTACAATCTGGCAAGCTACAACCAGAACGACGAATATGACCAATTCCTTTATACTATGGTGAAAGGAAATACCCTTTGCCTTTCCACTCATAAGTGGTTGACAATGGTCTCAAATGTTCTTATACGTCCACTGCCATAGGATGGACAGAGAAAAGCCTTTAGCCTTAGACAGACTTGGGTTGGAATTCTTGGTTTGTCACATAGAAGCCCAATTTCCTCATCTTTACAATGTAATATTATACACCGTAAGTGAAATATTGTATATGAAGCATCAATGCACACTGCCTGCCAAAAAAATGTGACACTTAACCAATGCTGGATTTTTCTTTCCAGAGAATTCCCAAAGAAATTGTTATTCTTAGCTTCAGGATAAAGATGAGAAAGTTATGTTTATATGTGAAGGAGCAGCATCTGTGAGTAGGAAGGAGAATGAGTCTTGCGTGGCCCCTGCTGAGCTGGGTGACTGGCTGTTCTAGAGGATACCATTCCCTCCCCTCCCCCAACAAGGTATGAAAGCTCCCTGCCTGGTCCCATGAGTACCACCCTCGATAGTTACTGATGCATTCTGTGTGGGTACTGTGTGATAGCAGTCAACTGTCATTTTGTCAACCAGGAAAACCAAGTGAGAACTAGCATTCCGTGCCCGTTTATGTTTGAACTTTAGCAGAAAGTAATCAAATGTGGTCGCTTAATTTATAGAATTCATTGTGATATGATTAGAATTCGCCTACTCCATCAGAACTATGATCTCGCTCTTATTAGATCTAGTTGATCCAGGAAGCCCTGAAAGGTAGTCAGTCTCATTATCGATCTTAGTGCTTAAAAGGAATCCTTTAATTTTCAAAGAAAAAAAAAACTTTTTGGAAGTTTTAAGTTTTATTTGCAAACTAGGGAGCCCTGGTTGTCCTCTTAGCCTTATGTAGTTGTTATTGTTCATTATTATAGAAAATTGCATCCATAAGAGCAGTGGGATAGTGGGATGGCATGGCCTTCTCCATCGGTGTGGAGAAAATCTTAAAAAAAAAAAAAAAGAATTATTAAAGCTCTCTCTTTTATTTTTTTTTGTATGTTCATTGTAAAAGGATGAATACTTTTCATTTTAAACTAAAAGTACATATTTGAAGAACAATATAAATTTCTATTTTGATGAAATTTAACACAAAACAAGTTTTCTTTACTCCTTTTGAGATCACTGAACATATATAAGCTTTTAAATGGAATATTTTTGAAAGATACAATAGAATGATTAATTTGCTTGCACTTAGCTATATGGCTGGACTTCTTATACTCTTTAATTAAATTTCAAAAACTAAATTTTTTTTTTAAGATTTTATTTATTTATTTGACAGAGACAGAGACAGCCAGCGAGAGAGGGAACACAAGCAGGGGGAGTGGGAGAGGAAGAAGCGGGCTCATAGCAGAGGAGCCTGATGTGGGGCTCGATCCCACAACGCCGGGATCACGCCCTGAGCCGAAGGCAAACGCTTAACTGCTGTGCCACCCAGGCGCCCCCCAAAAACTAAATATTTTAAGGCAACTATACACAGGATGAAAATTCTAGGTTACTCTTTGTTTTATGTGCAAACACCCTATATAGTAAGGATGTTTGCATTAAATAACAATTCTATCAAATATGGCTATCCAATGACATTTAATGGTTATACATACATCTGTGTTCCTCAGTGGACTACACAGAGATTACATATTTCATATAGTTGTGTATTCTCAGTTCTAACTCAATATTAGGTATTTAATAGAAATTTAATTAATATCTGATTTAAATAATTATGATGTGCTATAAATGTTGGTAAGGGCCCCATATATGTTGATTAAGAAAAACATTTAATAATTAGGCAAGGGCAGCATTTTCTTTGATCTATATACCTAGAGGTGAATTGAGCTGAAAATTTTAAAAATAATTCATATTTGGAGTATTTATTTAGATAAGTTAAAATATATTTATATTTATAAATTCTCAGCTCAGTATTTCAGGAATAAAATAAAACATAGTATGGAGGGACACCTGGGTGGCTCGATTAAGTATCTGCCTTCGGCTCAGGTCATGATCCCAGGGTCCGGGGATCGAGTCCCACATGGGGCTTCTTGCTTAGCGGGGAGCCTGCTTCTCCCTCTGCCTGATGCTCCCCCTGCTTGTGCTCTCTCTCTCTGATAAATAAATAAATAAAATCTTAAAAAAACCATAGTATAGACTATATCTCTAGTATTTTAATAATACTATCAAATAAGAATTAAAAATGTAGTTAGAAAAACACAGTCCTGAAAACAAGTGTATGTGCATCGTGATTACGAATCCAAGGGAGTTCCTGATTTTTCTTTTCATTGGGATGTTTAGAGATTACATAGAAAATGTAAAAGATTATACATGGTCTATTTTTATACCAGAAGCAACTCGACCAAGTGAAAACTTAGAATACTAATTTCAGTTGCCAGCTGGCCCTGCCTGACTAGGAGCATTTTTTGAGATTTGAAAGTTTTCTTCCAGTTTATACTGTAATGAATGGGAGGAGCTGTGATTTTTATTGAAGCCTCTGCTGTTTGTTGCAACAACTTTACACAAATGGAGTATTAGGCAGACAGACTCAATCTGGAGCTTTCAGTTCTGATTTGATCCAGTTCTAATAAATAAAATCTGAAGGCCATTTATTAAAAGTTCTTTGTTACAGACTTTTAAGGTTTATTTCACTATTCCTAAAGCACAGATTTATGAAACCAGGTTAAAATGGTGGATCAGATTCTAGATACCACAACATCCTAAATATTTTCTACATTTCATTTTACTTTAGGTCATTGAATAGGTGCTTTATATTTGAGGAAAGGTGGATTTCAAAATTTACACCAAATATATGGTTCTTTGGATATACTGGTTAAGTTTTTAATAGTTGCTAATTAATATTGATAAATATAATTAAGGATTTAGAAAAGATTATTATCCTCATATCTTCTTGGGTTGATTTGCTGAAAACAGATGTAAAGCATAGGCTTATGATATAGTCCTAATAGAACAGAAAATATGACACGTAATAGATTTGAGGAAGTATAACTTATTAAACATTTGGTCAGTGGTACCAGTGCTTCTATTTTCTGTGACATCTATGTTTACCAGTATGTTGAGACCTGCTCAATAGCCATTTTCATCTTTCAAAAATAGTAACAAATTCCTGACTTTTCCAGGCAGGAATGTGCTCCACTAAAAAACCATATTTCTCAATCTTCCTTATAGGTAGATGTGGCCAATAATTTATTAGTAAAATTTATTGGGTGGTTCTAAGGCTCCTTAATTGAAAATCAGATAATTGGCATGTTTTGCTTCCCTCTTTAAATTATCTCCCTCCCTCACTACCTGCAAGTACTAATGATGGTTGCAACTCCAGTAGTCATTTTGAGCCAAGAAACGACTTGAAAATGGAGGTCGTGTGTTTTATGTCATGGGAAAGTACAAGATGAGTTGTTTCCTCAGCTTGACTAAATCTTATCCCAATCCATTGTCAGATTTACAAACCAGGAATGTTACTCTCAAGGCCCCGAGAGCAATCCCTTTAAAATGTAGTAATCAAGACAGACATCTATCCTATCTCCCAATCTCTGTGGAAGGGAAGGCAGGGGTCTAACTAACTAGCTAATAACTAAGCTACAATTAGGAAACACAGATGGCCTGATCACATTGACCAACCACTTCCCCCTGCCCTTACGTCCTCTAGTACCTTCTACTGAATCACCCCAGTACTTAAATTGTCCTGTCTTTTGTTTCAGCAGAGCTGCGTTCAGTCTCCCCTATTGGAATAATCTTGAAAAAAAATCTTCCTTGTCTGTTTAACTCTGTCCAGTGAAGTTTTTCTCTGAAAGCCTAGAATATTTACTGTGGCAGGGGAGCTCATCTTTACAAAAGAATGTCAGTTAATAAATGAAGAAGGAGTGATAGAATTAGACAGTTGCCATGTTGTGAATCTCAATGTAATAACTATTTAGCCAAAGATCATCAATGGATGCTGTAACCATTAAGTGAAAAGTTGTAGGGGAACAGGATATTTCAGCATGGTGCCAAACTAATACTATTCAGGACACTTATAAATTGCAAAGGAAGAATGTACCATTACAATAGAGAGATCTGGCAACTGTTGGAAGGTAGAGAGACTATAAAGTATTCTACAAACTGAGAAGGTGCTTTGAGACCAAAAAATGAAAGCAGGCAACTCCATGCAGTTTACACAGAGCTTTATTCAGGATAACTTACTGACAAGAAGGATGAAGTGGATGGTTATCAGACAGCTATTCTGTGCAAAGCCCAGACCTTATTCTCCAGGTTTTATAGAGTGAGGGGACGTGCAGAAGGACCCTGTAATGAGATCGAAGTGTTCACATGCACTTCAAAAGGTTTGCATACATACAATTGACAGCTAACATTTAATTAGATCTTGTGGTGCCATCTGTGCATCAGGAAGGGGAAAGACTCTGTCATTTTTAACAGATTCATGGGAGGCCAAAGCAAGCCTTACCTCATCCCTGCCTTGGTATGCATTTCTAAGGTACATATGTGAATCTCCAAGGGGCCCAGAACCCCAAGAGAGGTCATCTAGTAGACATGAACAAGAAGAGGACCAAAGATGGAGTCAGTATTGTCAGCACTCCTACAGGCAATCACCAATTTAAATGGTCTCACTTAGCATCACTAATAAGGTAGAACCTGACATTATATGCCTCCTGATGTGATATAATATAAAAGAAGCAAATATATATATATATATATATATATATATATATATGATATACAACATTGTTTATGAAATTTTCTTGCCAAAAATGTTTTTCTGAATCCAACCAAGTCTCTAGACATAAGTAAAAGTTTGCAGATAGCTTTTATTTATTTATTTATTTATTTATTTATTTATTTATTTATTTATTTAGAGAGGGAGGTAGAGGGGGAGAGAGAGAGAGAGAGCATGAGTTGGGTGGGGGAAGGGGCAGAGAGAGAGGGAGAGAGAGAATCCCATGCTCAGCATGGAGCCTGACGCTGGGCCAGATCCCATGACCCCAATATCAGGAGCTGAGCTGAAATCCAGCGTTGGATGCTCAACAGACTAAGCCACCCCAGCCACTCCACGCCATATTTTTAATGAAAATATCTCTTTTTCAGAAGGTAGAAAGACTAATTAGAAGAGTGAGTATTTTCCTTTGATCTTCATAATTAGAATATGGTAGAGTCCAAAGATAAAGGGGCTTGCATTTTTTGTGCTACTTGGAATTGCTACATCTAGACTATAAAACTATGGATTTATTTTTATGTGATACAGAAATGAACTTCTTTCTTACATAAGACACAATAGCTTGGAGTTTCAATTATATGAAATTGAAATTGATATAAACAGTAAGTTTGGGAATCTAAATCATAGTTCATCTAAATCAGCAAAAATCATAATAACCTTCTCTACCTCACTGAACAAGCTCTGTTCTCCACTTAAGTGAGGTAAAGCCACTGCACGGAAGGAGTGGGTGGATGAAATCTACTTATACATATTTAAAACCGAACAGTCCAAAAATAGTGCAGGCTTGTATATTGATCACATAATCAAAAAAACTAATTAGCATCACATGAAAAAAATATAATGAATAATAAATAAGTAGCTAGCTGTCCTTGGAAACGTAAAATCTTAGAAATATAAAAGAAGCAAAAAGATTTTAAGTCTAACCTTCTCTTCCTACAAATATGAAAACTATATTTCTAGGAAGTAGAGTGACTTCCCCAAGGTTATACAGCTCATTAGTAGACTAGTTGGAACTAAAACTTAAGTCTTCATGTTCTCAACAGTGTTCTTTTTCCACTACCAGGTATAAATAAGTGAAGAAGTGAACAAGTCCTAAGAGAGTTGAATCTACTGTAGACATTCTATTGAAGTAATAAAAAGGGGCCATAAGTCAGAAGAATTTCCCTATGGCTTAGATGGCATTTGAATGGGATTTTGAAAAAGAAGATAAAAATATTTTTTAACATTGACAATAAATTAACTTTATTAGTTTTTTAAAAGCAAGTAGATATTTGGTGATACATTTCCTACAACAATGATCACTTTCTTTGCTATATATTTACTGGGAGCAAAATTCTCTGTCAAGGCTTACAAACTACTACTCAAACACCTCTAAGGGTCTTCCTTGCCTGTCTTCCCCCAATTTCATGTTCTTAATGCATGCATTGATAACAGATGGTTTAAATGTTATACTTCCTGTTTTGGGACTGTCAAGAATTTACGATTTGGGATAGGGTTTACCTTGGAATAGATATTGAAACAAAACTTAATCACATGTACTGTGATTTGAGAGCTTTCACTATTTACTAGGCATTTGTATAGCATGGAAAATTTAATACAGAAAACAAGTGGGAGAAAACTATCTCATGCAGTGTGCCCCAAAGCAGCATCTCTTCCTCCCTACACATTCCGCTGTCTTATAATTCTAGTGCCTTCCATCTAACATGTATAGGAACCACATTTCCAGCATCTTTTAAAATTGAGGTCTTAAAAAATGCATTATTACAAACAATCCACCATAAGAATGCTGCCTTATATATGCATAATTTTGCAACTTACTTAGTAATTTAATTTGTACATTAATTCCTTAGTATTAAATGTGTAACTATGTAAAATTTTGTAGCATTTCTCTTAAATAATTAAGAGCTCTATGGGCAAAACAATTGGCCTTTCCTAACTTAATGGAGTTTTTAATTTTAATTTTCCTATTGCTTATAAGAGGAATGAAATAGATCTATTTTGAGATATATTTATAACTATATTCAAATGTTTCCCTTCTGTTACAATGAGTAAAATGATTGGGATTCCAGTAGATACAAGCATCAGAACCTCATAAAAGACAATCGTCAGTGCGCTTGGGTGGCTCAGTTAGTTAAGTGTCTGCCTTTGGCTCAGGTCATGATCCCAGGGTTCTGGGATTGAGCCCTATGTCAGGCTCCCTGCTTAGAGGGGAAACTCTTCTCCCTCTCCTCCTGCCTCTCTGCCTGTCTTTCCCTCTGCCTCTCCCTCCGCTGGTGCTCTCTCTTGCTCACTCTCTCTCTCTCTCTCAAATAAATAAATAAAATCTTAAAAAAAAAAGACAGTTGTCAAATTTATCCAATGTTTTCCTCCTTTCTTCCTCTGCTCTTGATGTCCAAGCTATAGGCCACAAAAAAAGGCATAAAGATTGAGGGTTTTAAAGCTGGAAATATTATCAGGGAAAGAGGTTAGACATGGTTTCTTAAGATTTGTCCAGATTTACTTTTTTTCCATGACATTTGTTTTCATTTGCCTGTACTAACATGAGGATATATCTTCATAATGTCGGGATATACAAAATTATATATACATATATATATATATATATATGTATATATATATTTATTCTCTCAGACCCTAATCACTTTTATGAATAATTTCTAAGTTAGCAAAGCAAATTTTTGCTGACTGAAAAACAGTGATATTGTTTGGAAGTCAACAAGAGAGATGAAAAAATGTTATATATACATTTTGAGAAAATAATACTAATTTTTTTAGCTAAGGATATAGGCAAAAAGGTTTATAAGCTTTAACTGTTTAAATACTTTATTCAATATCTAGCAGATATTATTTAAAATATTTTATTAAAATGTGAGATAAAATACTAACAACATATTTTTAATTTAACTAATTTGAAATTCTTTTAATTTACATGGAAAAATTTCCTAAATGATTATTTCTTAATGATTTTTAACAGAATATGTAATGTTTGGGAACTCAAGGTTTAGAATTGGAGAGATCTGGACTTGAATCCTTGAAAGTGCTCTCCCTAAGCCTCAGTCTCTTTAATCAAATCCCCAAATAATAGCCTTGTGGGGGTGTGGTTAAGGTTTTGTTTGTACATTGAATGTTTACTAAGTATTTAACATAGGTCTTGGAACATAGGCAGAACTCAAAGATACTAACACATTGTTATTATTACTACCATTATCATCATTGTTAGCATTATGTGTTTATTATCAGGTCCTGTGTTCTGAGAGGTTGTTGAAAGTGCAGATGTCCTTACAGGGCTAAGATGTCCTCAGCCATGACAATTGTGCCTGCAGTCTTATCGTTTGTTTGTTTTTTTTTCTTAATTTAATGTCAACACACTCAATGTTGTGGGGGCTATCATCCTTGTCCAGAGGTTTTTGTTTTTTTTTTTTTTTTTACTTTAGTTAACTACATTAATTGTATAATGCCTTTGTAGTAAATGTCATGGTCTACTTTTTTCTCTGTGATCAAGAAATACATAAATGCTTCCATTTTTCATTTCCATATATTCTCTTTAGTACATCTGGAAATGTCAGAGTTAAGAGATTTGTGAAGTCAAATGGCATCAACGTGAAGGGAATCAATATGTCAAAATAAAATGATTTGGCTTCTCTTTGCTTTTATCTCAGGCATCAGAAGTTTTCAAAAATTCAAAAATAAAAAATTTCAGGTTAGAGTTGCTACATAAGTACGGAATTTCAGACAGGTGGCACTGAAGAGTTAAATGTGCAAATTACCTCTGTGGCTGCGGATCCAAACCTTAGGCATGTGGTGATGTTCTGGCAATGAGAATATTCAATATAAATAAAGAAATATAGAAGAATATTATAGTTTAATAGGTTCTTTTTTTGGGTAGAGCAGGTTGCCGTATTACATCTTTTCTATTATTAGCTGGAATGTGGCAGGGGCTTTTTAAATGTTTATACTAGCTCAATCCTAAATTGTTCTCGAGTCAGAATGGCCAATTGTGACAAATTATACTCAATTACATGACTACTTGCCACCAGAGACTGAGCTAAATTGGATTTGTTATTAGAAACTGGAGCCAGTGCCTTGGTAAGCCAAACTGCTCTTCGAAATTTTGAAGGGCTGCTATGGGTTTATTTTTTACTGTGGAATGTGTTCCCTGTAACACGGTCTGTCTCTGTCTCCATATACATATTTATTTGCTACTAGAAAGATAAAAATAATGCACAGAGGGCAATGTGAGTTTAGATTGCCAGGAAATTGATGTTTATTAATCCAGAGCGATGCAGTGGCACCCCAGAAAACTTGTCAAAAAACTAATACCAGTGAGTAAACCTGATACCTAAATCTACGCTTGGAGGATTGGTATTGCCTAAGTATCACATTTGGCTAAAATTTGAAGTGATTCTTCTACAATAAAAATTGAATGTGGGCACGTCAGTGGCTCAGTGGGTTAAAGCATCTACCTGACCTTGGTTCAGGTCATAATCTCAGAGTCCTGAGATCCAGCCCTGCGTCGGGCTCCCCGCTCAGCTCCTCCCCCCATTTGTGCGCGCGCGCTCTCTCTCTCTCAAATAAATGAAGTCTTTTTTAAAAAAAATTGAATGTGTGGTCAGGTCACCAGAGTATTTATATTTTTGACATGTTTGCCCTTGAGGGTAATTTCCAGGCTTAAAGATAGAGTCATAGCCAAACCAGTGTTTTGTGCGGAGCTGATTGTACTTTAAGTGGCTAGAGAAAGTTGATTAAAAAGGTCCCTTCTGCTAAAGGACAATAAATCTGGTTATAAATTAGTGGATTATTCTTGCTTCAATGTTAAGTTTGGAGAAGCTGAGTTGAGAGGGATTGTAAATACAGATGGATCATTCCTGAATATGAATGATAAGTGATGTGGTATTCTTAAAAAGCATATCCTTTCAACTTCAGAAGAAATGCTTATCTGTTTAGGTGTGTGTTTGTTCTAATAAATTATCTTTGAAAAGGGGTTTTGGTAAAGCAGTAGCTGAAAGTTTATAGTATTTTAGCAAGATTACATTGCTGCTTTTGATGACCTATCATTCGGCCTAGAATTTCTAGAGTTATTAGTGTTGAGGAAGTCAAAATTTCCCTTACAGTCTTTGGTTCCAAATGTCAAATGGTTGATTTTGGAATTTATTGTTGTTGTTGTTTTTTCCTCCTAATGTTTTGCTTTCTTGGGAATGATGTTGGCAGGTTCCACAACCCATGTGGAATCCTGGGCCAAATGAACTGCCGTCTGGATTCTAGAGGTAGGGAGAAATGTGGGATGAGAACAGGCAGTACTACTCTTTATCTCTGGAAGTTCTCAAGGATGAATATTTTCACAGTATACTACAACCAAAAGTCTAGGTTTAAACACATGATTTGGATGGGCTTTTGATTTATTACCTTTGTCCCTGCCAGAAAATTTGATTCTCTATGTGAGAAGCCTAGATGAGGTAGACTTGGAGCCAGGTTTCAATTTAATATAAAAATCATCCAAGTCTTATTAGCTCTAAGAGAGAAGCCATTGTGTGGCTTTTTCCTTTATGTTTATGCAAATTTATAATCCAGATTCTTGTCTTCTCCTTTTCAGGTCTGAGATTTGACCTTTGTGGATTTAAATGTCATTGATTGCTTGCATAATCCTTTGTTATTTCTTAATACTGTTTATAGCAAAGATGTTTAAAATTATTAAGTGCTGAATTTCGTATTATGTAATTAAGTTTGCTTTGTATAGTTTGTCAATATATGACTATTTAACTTGCTTTGAGTTTTTTTCACTTAAATAGTTTTGGTTCATTTTAAAAGTATTATTTATACAATGTTTTTATGGAAAATTTTATAAATCATAAAATCCTAAAAAAGAAACAAAATATCCGAAATATAATGCCCAGAGATAAATCATGGTTTGATATGTTTTTAGTCATTTTTTTCTTATTTATTTCACACACGCACGTACACATACAGACACACGATACTTGTTTCAGACTAAGGGATCATACTGCAGAAACAGGTAGCTTGTGTCTGTTATTTCGTTTTGTATCATGAACATTCCCCATTTGGTATCACAAACAATATTGTATCATCAATGTGTCCCACATTTTTTAAATTATTTCTTGAAAACCCAGTTTTTAGTTGCTGCATGTAAGTTTTAACTTCTATTTCCCCCTAACATCTAAGGTATCATTGAATGAATTAACAGAGCTACAGTGGATTTTCTACCAGCTCAACAACTTGTTACTACAGACACTCGTTGGCTGTGTTACAATTCTATTTAGGGGCTTTGAGACAATTTATAAATATTAAAATGTCAAAAATATGCTAAATAATTAAGAAGTGTAATTTCTTAGAGAATTTTCAATAATATATAAGCTGATACATGCACTATACCTGGATTTACAGATTTGTGGGTTTTCAGTAAATGACTCTTTACTGATTAAATTCAACTTAAATACTCATTATTTCTTTTTTTTTTTAACGATTTTATTTATTTATTTGACAGAGAGGCAGCAAGAGAGGGAACACAAGCAGGGGGAGTGGGAGAGGGAGAAGCAGGCTTCCCGCTGAACAGGGAGCCCAATGCAGGGCTTGATCCCAGAACGCTGGGATCATGACCTGAGCCGAAGGCAGATGCTTAACGACTGAGCCACCCAGGCACCCCTAAATACTCATTATTTCTGAAACAAAGATTTACTGTGTGTCTACTATGTGCTAGGTGCTATTCTATGCACTAAAAGTAAATCGGTGGGCAAGTTAAATTACCTGCCCTCTTGGAGCATATATTTTAGTGGAAAAAAATAAACAAGTAAAAAATAAGTATATATATTTATGGCAGGTGGACATAAGTGCTATAGGGATAAATGAAGCATGGAATAATACTCAGCCATCAAAAAAACGAAATCTTGCCACTTGCAATGATGTGGATGGAACTAGAGGGTATTATGCTAAGCAAAATAAGTCAATCAGAGAAAGCCAATTATATGATTTCACTCATATGTGGAACATAAGAAACAAAACAGAGGAGCAGAGAGGAAGGGAAGGAAAAATAAAACAAGATGAAATCAGAGAGGGAGACAAACCATAAGAGACTCTCTTAATCATAGGAAACACTGAAGGTTGCTGGAGGGGAGGGTGTGGGGGATGGGGGAACTTGGGGATGGACATTGAGGAGGGCATGGATGCAATGAGCACTGAGTGTTATATAAGCCTGATGAATCACTGAACTCTACCTCTGAAACTAATAATATACTATATATTAATTAATTGAATTTAAATTTAAAAAAAAACTGTTGATAAAGCAAAAAAAAAAAAAAGATAAAGCAAAGGGAAAGGACTGATTTGATGGGGTACTTTTTGGGTAGGCCTATTTCAGGTTGGTTGGTCACTGAATACCTTTCTAAGGAGGGGATATTTGACCAGGAGAGCTGATCTTGTCTTTGTTAGAAAATATAGACAGCTTTCTCTCCTTTCATGAGTCATACTTTTATCCTATGGAATAATTTTCCCAGGAGAGCTGTTGGCATATATTACTCTTTAAAAAATCAAACAAATCCCTGAAATCCAAAGTCCAGACAAACAAAACCACAAACCTGCAATGTCTCTTTGATATGTAGAGGATAAATTCTAAACCCTTCATTTCGTCGTGTAGCAGGGCACTCAGTATTCTGGTACCTGCTTCTCTGGCCAGCCTCATCATTTACCTGTTCCTAAGATGTAACTTCCACGTCAAACACATAGACTTATTTCTTGACTATTATTTCTTGACTAGTTATATTTCTTCTTCAGGCATTGCTTCTTTCTTTCTTTTGGGAATGTCTTCCTTTCTACTTTTCCAAATACTAGTTTTTAAAGACTCAATTTTGACCCACTTTCTTAAATAATTATTTATTGAATTTGGATTTATGGAGAATGATTTTCTTTGATGGTTATTCTAGAGACATTTAAAAATATATTCCTTTAGCATTAGATAAATGAAAACTTTTCTTGAATAGCCATAATCTGTTTTCTTACCATTCTTTTTTTAAAATAATATTTTTTATTATGTTATTTTTTTTACATTCTTAAACACTTAATAGTAAACATCTAATCAGTCTTAATGAAACTATGCTGATTTGTATCTTAGTAGCACTCATATTTTAGTTGTGGTAGTCAGTTTGTCTATTTGTATAACTATTCATTCACCTTCGCTCCCTGCATCTATTCATCAATCCATCCATCCATCCTTCTCCATCCATCCATCCTTCTTTCTATGCATCCATCCTTGTGTGCATCCATTTCTCCTTTCTTCTGCTCATCATTTATTTATCCATGAACTCATCAATTTGCCTCTACTAATACAAACATGGACACCCTACCTTGGATATGAAACATATTAGAAAAAGCATTTCTATTTTTTCTCTTTAACTATATTTTAACCTCAATATAATTACTATAGGTGTCTGTGGCTCGATTTCTAATACAGTGACAGGTTCATATAATAAATGTTCAATGAATATTGGTGAAGAATAAAAATCCTAAGTGGAAAACATTAATGAAATGTTTGTGAAAGGACCTTCTCTGGAGCATCTATTTTTATTTAAATGAATGACTTAGGTCCTGTTGGTATTCAGAGGGAAGAATAGAAGTTTTCTAGATCTATGATTCAATGAGTCTCACAGTAGCTGGTAAAAACAGTACTGGTCATTTTATTTCTTTGTGCCTCTTTCAGCCCGTTTATAAAATAAGGATACCTATCTTTCATCTCATTCATTTCATAGAAAGATGGAAGAAAAAGATAAAAGGGTATTCCTAAAATACCCATTAGTTCTTTAGAATAGAGTAAGTAGGTGCTATAATACCTATTTAGCCTCACAGAAAATGCACTTTCCTAAGTTAGTGCTTTACAAATTATTTTCTGCAAAGCCTAGGAATCCCTTTCCTTGAAGAATCTCCAAGGGCAACTAGGAGTGTGAGACAGCAGGTTGGGTTTAGTGGGATATCCACTGTCGCTTCAACCAGAGCAAACACTCATTGGTATGTTGTATGGGTGCTTCCACAAAAGTTCACCTCTGGAGAAATGCCTCAGTTTCCTCTTCTGTAAAATGGAAATAAATAGTAGCTCACATTCAGAAGGATGTTATGTGGATTAAATGAATTTTTATAGGGAAAATGCTCGGAACAGTGTCTGGTATGTGGTGTTAGAGAAAGGTTAGCTGCCATTACTATTATTTACACATCTTTATCTGACATTAAATCACCTCAGCTTCATGTGCCTTTTTGATGTTTGCTACTAGAAAGTAAGCCTTGGGAGAACTGGGTGTGATTTTTGTTGTTGTTGCTCAGTGATTGTCCTCAGTTCCGAAGGCAATGGTGGAACATAGTAGACACTCAATATTTGTTGAATGAATGAATCCTATTTTCTCTTTCCTTTCTGGCTAGCTTTTCCTCTCTCGCTGCCCTCAATTCACCTTTTGATAGCCTTTTCCCCTTCTGACTTGATACTTCTGTTGTGTTACAGGCATGGCATCTGCATATATCGGGCTTCTGGAATTGTATGTAAAATAAAAATACTCTGCACTTGTCTATAAACTTCATGACAGTAGAGACCCTTTTTGCTAATAATTTTATGCCCACTACTTGGCACAGTGCCTGGCCTACAGTAGAGCACATAATTCTTTTTGATGAATGAAAGAATGCATGTGTCAATAAATGAAGTAGAGCGATAGTCTTCTTGGCTACTGAGAAACTGGGGTTTTGGCTGTGTATCCCAGAGGTATAGCTTTGAGATAGAAAATTCCAGGTAGGAAAAATATTGTAACTACAAGATAATATGGTTATTCAGCGTATTCCGCCATATATTGTGACAAGTCACCACAGGGAAAAGTTTACAGAATGTGGACCTTGTCTATTTTATTTCACCTTTAATTTTAAAGTTATTAAATATTCTAATTCCTAGCTTAGATAAAAGTAAAGAAGATTAAAAAATAGGTTACAGAGTATATGAAACGTTTGCTTTTGGAGTATCCCTAAAAGAAGAGAGTTAACAAAATGTATGTGTGAATCCATCCGTTTTTGCAAATTAAGTTGATTTGACATCTTAAAAGCGGAATGATTGTTTCAATTTACAGGCCGAAAGACAGTCGTCACTCTCAGGGGAAAGTTCTCCACTTAACATGGCAGAGCCCAAGAATCTGCTAATTAGTTACTTGACTCCTGAAGGCACATTTGATTTCTAGGTGTGTGAGGTTGTGTGGTCCGCCAGAATATTCAAGGCATCTTCAAAAAGTTGGGCTTTAGATCCTGCAGTGATTGATGCTTACAGTAATGTGACTCCTCAGGAACAAACGGTCCTGCGGAAGGACTCAGTTTATTCCAGGTCACTTTTGGTTTCCTTCAGTACTCTTCATTCACTTACAAAGGTGGTTCCTGTGTCTCTACTCATAGCAGTGTTTCCTGAATTGTTTCTGAATATCTATCTGAAGGGATCATGAATAATTAAACCTAATAACAAAATTCATAATTAAGCCTAAAAAAATCTGGCCCCAAATTATTTGTGCTTAAAAGCATTCCACCCAGGTTTCTGAAGAGAGGAGTTAAATGGTTAATTTAAAAACTTTGAATGCAGAAATGAATTTCAGTTCTCTGAGAATATTTTTCTTACAGGCTCCCTATATGTACATTTACTGTGAAATGTAAGAGTTAAATTTATTTGTGAAAAATATAATGAATATTTTCTCCAAGACCTATTTTCCTTTGTCAAAGTAAAGTTATCTAAAGAGTGAAGGATGCTGGGAAAATGCTGTCAGAGAGAAGAATCTTGGGAATATAACAGAAGAGAGAGGGATGCTATGTTCATAGCACCCTTCTGAGAGATGGATCCTGGGAACACCCATTAGAGTGAGGGATCCCAGAAACACTTAAGAGAGAGCTGCCTCTCCTCAGAGCACCAGGACCTGGTACTGCCTATCCATGAAGTCCTTAATCAGAAGTTTAAGTGTGTAAAGGGAAGGTCCTGAGCTTTTTATGGCATTAAGTACTACAGACAGTAATTCTCTGAGAAGTTTAGGTGTGATTGACTTTTAATCTTATACTTATTTAATTAAAGCTCATATTGTCTTTGGGTAATGCTGATCTTAAAAAACAAACAAACAAAAGAACTAGCTATTTTACTAGCAAGATGAGTTTATTTGGGAATAGCAGAGCATTGCAATTTGGGACAAGAAAATTATGGTGAGCCACAGGCAAGTTCAGAGATTGAGGAGAGGGAATTGCTTTTATAAGGGAAAGGAGGAAGCTTGGAGGGCCTGTTACAACTTCTCATTGGCTGAGTGTGGGTTTCTCATTGGCTGGGCTGTTGCTGGGCAAGGAGAAATTCTTCATTCCTCCTGCTGGGGTATATAAAATAAGCTTCTTTTTGTTGGGAAATGAAAAGTATACTTCTTATAGCAAGTAAGTAGTGCATGAAAGCTCCCTCTCCAGGCCTTTCTGACTCAATGTTTAATGAGATTTCTTGGTTTATTTTCACAATAGCCAGGTTAAAAAAAGAAAAAAGAAAAAAAATGTTATCTGGAGGGATCAAGTGCAATGGAAAGAATCCAGAATCCTAGATTTATTTCTTTTCCTCCACTGATCAACTTTTTATTTCTAGTAAATAAAAGAGATTAAGAAATAATCTCTTTTATCCCAGGTTTCAAGTAAAAATGATATCTTTATTTTTGCCATAGTCTGTTGGGGAGGAACAAATGAGAAAAAATGCTTATGGCAATTCTTCCAAAATGCTATGCAAATACAATCATTTTTTCAGGAAGAATCCATTGGAATATCTCACCTTACTGACTACCCATGAATCTTGCAGTACAGAATAACAACAACCTGGTAAAAATGTGAATTGTTTGCTTCTATCCTTGAAGCTGCACTGAGACCTATTAGGTGAAAGTGCAGGACACACAGGTGAGTTATGAGTGAAGAATGATGGTTTAGTACGGTGACTTTCAAATTTTGGGGGTACAGAATCCTTTGTCAAACAATAGTTTTTGAGGGAGTCAAATATATTCCACAATAAACACAGCTATTTTTGCTGGAGGGGCAAGGCAGGCATTCAGGTGCCCCAGTTAATCTCTTGCAACCTTGCTACTGAATTCAGTTTGAAAACTGCAGAGTCTGAAGTAAGGACCCTGAAGTTATAAAGCCACTGTGAACGGCAAGTCACAGCCTTGTGGTCAGGACAGGACTCTGCCTCCCTTATCTGACAGTCATATTTACTGGCCCAGCTGCAGGGTTTCTGTTGTGCTCCCAGATACCAGATCTCAAAGTGCAAAATAAAATAACTCAGAACCACCGTTCGGTATGGCAACGTTAGAATTTAAAATTTCAGTCAGGAGTAACTTAACAATCATCCAGTCTGGTGGTTTTCAGACCATCCTGGAGGAGCTTCTTTCGGGGCCATGTGGGTTTGGGGGAGAGATTGGCATGACGACTGCAATGATGTAGACCTGTTGTATAGTGGTATTCTTGGTAAGACGTCAACTGAAGAGTAGATAATACCAATTGATGAAAAACCCACTGGTGAAACCTGCTGTGGTGCCATGGAAGGCTCTGGGGGTCCCGCAGGTTACTGACTGGCCAAGGTGACAGGCTTCCCAGAGGCAGACCTCACTCTGGAGCCATCCAGTAGGCTGGACTCTCACTTCACTGCCCTTCCAACTACGATAGGATGTTCAGACTAGAAATAAGAAATTTGGTCACTTTTAAAATCATTTTCCTTTTTTTATCTCCAGTTTCTGAGGGCTGGCTAGGGATACCAAAATTAAAAGACTTCATTTTCTGGCTAACATGTACACTTTTCCTAAAGGAGAAGTAAATGTAAAGAAAAGATGAAAGATGCCAGATTTGGGAAAGATGCTAAGTTGTAGTTGTAATGTGACCAAAATATTCTAATTTAGCATTGGCTCAACTTCCAGTTCTGTTTCCTGGCAGCTGCTTTTTGAAGAGAAATTGTTTTTTTTTTTGTTTGTTTGTTTGTTTTTCAGATCATGTCTGTAAAGGTTTTCATCCCTGAGATGCCACTCTTCCTAATATTAAGCAACAACAATAATAGCTATCATTTGGGGAGAGGTTAGATAGTAGCTAAGGGCTACATGTGTATTTTATCATATTCCTGTCTTATAAAACATCCTGGAGGTAAATGTGATTACCCAAGTTTTAGAGATGAGGAATCTAGGACTTTGCCAGCCTCATGAGCTTTCCTAAGTTCGGGTGGCTAGCAAAGTGGAGAGCCTGGACTCAAACCTAGGGGTCTGCCCTCAACACCTGAACTCTTAGCTATGATGCTGTACTGCCAAATTCTTTGTCCTAGTAAGGAAGAGATTCCTCAGCAGACAACTGAACCAAAATCCTCTGAATTGTTTTTAAGATAAATACTACACTACTGGATTCTTATAATATTTATTTCACTGTGGCTTAAATAATTTTTGAGAAAGAACCTGAATGACTGTAGGAACTCTAGAGCAGATCCTTGGGTAATTGCAGGGGTCATTAAAGGTTGGCAGTTGTGAAAACTAAGTCCACGGGCCAAATTGGCACGCGGGATCCCTGTTCTGCCTGACTTGTTTCAGGAACATTAATCTGACAAGAAAAGTAAGAAACATGATAAATATTCAGAAGCCCATGGAAACTCCAGCAATCCCCTGACACCAACTACAACTTTGCCATTGTGTTCCAAACTAAACTTCCCCTAATAATTATGATATTTGATTCTCACAACTTTTTACATGAATTAAGCTAACTACCATCACCACCACAATACGAAACCTTGGGAAGTAGTTGAGATAATGAATGGATTGAGAGTCTTGCATTTGAGGAAGTACCAAATGATATACCACTATCTTCTAGGGTTCTGACACTTTTTTTTTTTTACAAACGTAATATGGAATATGTGTACAAGACATACTAAAATAACACATGCTTGCTACCTTCTGTCCTCCAGGAAGAATGGTATTTTCATCACCTTCTTAATCTCATTAAAATTGTATTAGTATTCTCTCTTGAATAAAGGACTGTAACATCCCAACCTCTCTTTCCTAAACTACTGCATTGTGTTCTAGAAAATATATGCCAAAGAATGATTGAATAAGTGGTAGAAGATGGATACTTATGATTCCCTTACTTGAACATGATCAAGCAACATTGTTATAACAACTAACATTAAATGTTATAACATTAGCATTAATTGATTCTATTCTACTGAATATTCTACCTTTCTTTGACAAATACATGAATAATATACCATATTAATAACTGAGCCAGTTGACCAAGACAAGAGAAGCAACTGCCACCCACATATCCCGACTTTCAGTGTCGTTCATGAGCTTTGAAAAGAGCTGATATTCTACTTCACAGAATGGGTGACTGGTCCAAATCTACCTAGCACACTTCAGCATAGAATAGACACCAACTTTTGAGTTTGAGTGTGTAGCTTTCTAATCAAGTTATTCCTTATACTCATTGAAAAATATTATTTCATGAAGTATTATTAAAGTTGAACTGTTTCTAAAACTACAGAAGGATGGAACTTTTTTATAGCCAAGACAATATCATAGAAAATGTCCCCAAAGCTATTATTTTGTAATCAGTGTGCTTCCTTACTGGTTGAAACAGCCCTACTTTGGGCGGTCAGGAGATGGTCTTTAAAAATCAGGCTTGATTTCAATGTAATAGTTGGTCAGATTCAGTATTTCACTAATATAAAAAAGTATGGACAAAAAGTTAATATTCTGAAAAAGATTTTGTTATTGATTGGAGAATCAAGTCATTAGGTGCCTAGGTGTATGGCTGCCATTCTGTTGTCCTTACAGCATGAGCTATTACATGAAGAGCACAGTGACTTACTCGCGGCAAGTGTCCTAGATGCTAGTGATGATGGCAGCGTAGTGTCAGCTCCACACAGTCATCTCATGCATTTTCCATTTCTGTGACATGTGTGGCTGAAGATACGAATGATTTCCACAAAGAAACATACCATTCATGTGAGAGCTGAAACATGAATTTTGATTGACGTCATGGTCCCAAAGTATTCCGTAATGTATTTCATTATCTCTAAGGTAGTTCCAGGTATAAAAGCAAACTTAGGCCTTCCCAGAATGTGGAATGACTAAAGAAACACATACACTGCTGGTATAAATCGGTGTAATCCCTTTGGAAAATGTGTGGCAGTATCTAGTAAAGCTCAAAATATACATAAAATATGGACCAGCAATTTCACTCCTAGATACACGCCCTACTGAAGTGTATGTGCATGTGTGTAAATGTATTTATCTTTTTTTTCTTTTTACCTAATGACATCTACTAGCATAGCTCCAGTCTGGAAACTACCCAGATACCCATTAACAGTAAGATGGATGAATACATTCAGGTGTAGTCACACAATGGAGAGCAGTAAGAATGATTGGACTACAAGTACACAATAATTAGAGTAAATCTCACACAGGATATTGAATGAAAGAAGCCAGGCATAGAAGAAAACATACAGTAATTAATGTCCCATTTTTATAAAATACAAAACCAGGCATTACTTTATGCTATTAGAAGTCAGTATAGTAGTTACTCTGGGGGAGCGGTGACTGGAAATAGTGACTATGAAGGGGCTGTCTTGGGTTCCTTAATCTGAGTAGCAGTATCATGAGTGTGTTTAGTTGTAACAATTCAAGCTGACATGTATGTGATCTTTCATTATGTGTATCACATTCTGATGTTTAAAACAAAGACCACGACAACAGGCTGTTATTGTTATTATGAACAAGTTTCCAACCTGTTCTCTTGTTCTCTATAGATATTACTGGGTGAACACCATGACAATGATTCTGAAGTCTCTTGAACTTACTGCACTGAAAAAGAAAAGTTTGGTTTTACCAATCAGAAAGTTGATTAAGTAATTATTTGAATATTACCTGAGGTTTGACCTGTAATTTTTTCTGCTGCCATGTTTATTTGGTTGTTACAGTCCATCAGATGTTGAGATAACTTAAAACGAAAACAAAACAAAGAACCACTGGTCAGTCTATGCAACTGAGAATTTTATCTACTATTCCCTGAAAACCATGCAGCCTTCCTTCCTAAGTCTGAGTCAGGGAGGTAAAGGTTAATAGGATTCTACAGATGATATCTGCTCTACGTTACAATACCATGTCTGTCTTCTCTCAGTTCCACCCTTCTGCACCAGTGCCAACCCTCTTGGGCAATTACCAGTAAAAACTTCATAAAGCACAAATCCAAGCGCATCACTCTCCTGCTTAAAATCATTCAGTGGTTGCCTATGTTCAGGTCTCTGTCCACTTCAACCACATTTCTCTCCCTTTACTCCTTGTTCACTCCCTGTAGTCATACTGGCATTTATTTTTAGTCTCTTGAAATAGCCAAGCTGGCTCCCACCTCTATGACAATGCACTAAGGGCCTGAGAAGGCCCTTCTTTCAGGTCTCTCTAGGCCTTCTCCTCATTCAAGGCTCTGTGGATAGTTGCACTCCCTGGAGAGATCTTCCCTGACTTCAGAGTTTCCAAGAGCAGCCTACCTCCCTGTGGCACTCTCATCTTTTACACAGTTTTAAAAAATACTAGATAAAATCATACTAGTTCCTCAATTGTTTATTGTCTGTATCCCTCAACTCTTCACTTCTCCAATAGAGCAAAGATCAAGGAAACTATCTTTTGTTTTCTGTTGCATCCCAAGGCCTCGAATAGTTAGTACATAGTAAATACATAATAAAAACCTCATAAATGTATGGGTATAGAATAATAATAAGAGTGGTAAGAGAGACATATTTCTGCTGTTTGTCATTTTGGGGCTCTTCTAACAAAACGATTTGAATTTGTGAAGTTTCTAGACTCTTAGAATCTTTCCTTTGATCCTCATGTATTTCATTGTCTAACACCCATGTATCAAATATACTCTGTAGGGTTATTCTTTGTCTTTCCCTTAATTATACTCTTATTCTTGGGTGGCAGTAACAGACCTTGAGCAAAAGTACTCCCAGACAGAGCAACTGGTATGCCATTAGCTGAGAGCTAGTGGAAATAGAAGAGTCGAGAACCATTACATAAACCCGGCCCGAGGTTAAGCTCTGGGGGAGAATATTAGTTCCCCATTAAAACTGGGGAAATGTGGTTGATTGAAAAAAAAAAATTTACTTTCCATACAAAGCATTCTGTCAAGTTTACCTCATTTCTTCACTGAGTATCCCCTTAGATATGTTTCAGACATTTAAAAAATACAGAGATTATAAGAGGCAATTGCCTCACTGTCTTCTCTTTGCATCATGCTTTGTACGTATCGACTATTTACCATTAATTGGCTAGATGGCCAGTTGCATTCTTTGTTTTGGGTTTGTTTGGGTTTGATAAAATGTGTCATATTAAATGACTGGTTTACCCAAAGGGATAGAGGGAACCTGTGCCAGGATCAGAGGTCCTGCCTTCTATTTGTGAAGCTTTGTCTTCCAGTGACAGTCACTGAACTCTGGGACTCTGCTCTGCTTATAAATACCTTTAACACAAATTTTTCGTCATGTCTGGCTGTTTATAGTCAAATCTAGTCATATTGGTTGGATAACGCAGAAGTAGAATAGTGCTGTCGGTGAGGTAAATGGCCACCTTGGTAGCACGGGATGGTGGTGCTGAGGATTTGGCCGGGCATTTTTAGGTGCTTAGAAATAAACTTTGGAGCCAAGGAAATGCATGGCACTAGGCTGCTTCTAGTATCACCTCGGGCTGATCCTGGCCAGTCAGCATAGCCTTACTCTATCCCTTTGTGTAAACCAGTCATTTAATAGGACATATTCTATCAGTACTTGCAAACCAAAAACAAAGAATACAATTGGTCATCTGGAAAATCGTGCTAACAAAGCATGATTTTTTTGCTGGTCACTTGCAAGGACAGAGGTCACTCTCAGGTCAGACTATCCTCAGTAGAATGCTACTTTCTCTCAATGCATGCTAACAGAGGGTGAATATAGGCTGGCCGCAAGTGTCTTTATTGTCTCATCCGTTCCACCACACACAGAAGAATGGGTGTATTAGGCTTTGCTGAATGGTTGTGGTAAAAATAACAGCCATCATTTTTGTAGTGAATTATGTGCCATTTTAAGAATTTTATATCCATTTTCTGTTTTAAGGGTTTTGCGTCTACTATTTAATTCCCAAGACATCCCTGTGAATAGGTACTATTGTTGTTGCAATGTTGTAGTTGAGGAAAGGCAGGCAGAGAAAGGTTACTATTGCTGCTAAGATGCCAGCGATTTTTTTAAAAGATTTTTATTCATTTATTTGAGAGAGCGAGCACAAGCTAGGGGGAGAGGCGGAGGGAGAGGGAGAAGCAGACTCTCCACTGAGGAGGGAGCCTGATGGGGGGCTCGATCCCAGGGCCCTGGGATCGTGACCTGAGCTGAAGGCAGATGCTTAACTGACTGAGCCACCCAGGCGCCCCATCTTGCAGCAATTTTAAGATGGTTCTCAAGGTTGCTGCTCCCTAGCGTACATCCCCTATATAATCTGCTCCCCTTAGGTAATATTATGGGATGGAATATCACTCCCATTATGTTATGTTAAATGGTGGAAGAGACCTTCCATATGTAATTAAGGTTCCTAATCAATTGATTTTAAGTTAATAAAAAATGAAATTCTTCTAGGTGGTCCTGACCTAATCAAGTGAGCGTTTGAAAGAGGTCCAAGATATTTAAGGCATGCCCCCACATGGCAGGGAATGGCCTCTCAGAGCTGAGAATGGTCTCTATTGGATAACTCTAAAAAGAAAACAGAAAGCTAAAAAGAAAACCTCCTTCTTACAACTTTAATGAACCAAATCAACCAACAACTATATGAACTTGGAAGAGGAACCTATAATCCAGAAAGGAATGCAGCCAGGCCCATGCATTGATTTTAGCTATAAGACCCTGGGCAGACTGACGTGATGTGAGCCATGATGTGCCTGGTCTTCGGACTTACAGAACTGTGAGAAAATAAGTGGGTGTTGTTCGATGTACCTAAGTTTGGGGTAATTTGTTATGCAGCAATAGCATATATGACTTTTCCTATATGATGGGGTAGTTTAGGTCTTCATGAGACAGACTCTTAATAAATGACTCATTCCTTAATCTTGCTTTTCTCTACTCCTGACTGGACCTCTGTATGAGAGTACTGCAAAGTAATTTCCTGAGACAGTATATTCTAAAAATTTAAGGAGGGAGAACATATTTTCTTAACCATGATACAAAACAAAAGTCTGCCTCTCTACAATGCAATCAGTGCTCACATTATTATGCAGCAGTTGAGTCCCCCGCTTGGTAATTGGGTTCTAGCTGAGTCATATGCCTCCTAAAAGCCCCTGTCATAGCTGCACAAGTACCTCGAAAGAAACTTAAAAATAATTACCTGTAAATCATTGATTAAGTTCGTTAGCAAGGAGTCATACTTTTCCCCATTCTGTGCGTGTGGGTTGGGGTGGGAAGGGAAGTTGAGTTCATCTCAGTTAGTAGCGTCATATATGTTATTGCAGAGCTCTGCGCATGTCCATGCGTACATACATAAAGACATGTTGACCTTTATCATCGCGCTTTGAATTAGGTTAAGGTTTTGATTGCTTTTCAATATTATTTGGGCCTTAACTGTTCCTTATAAAAGCAAGCAATATATTTGAGTCTAAAATTCAATTACTAATCATGGGAAGCTAAGTAGACTGATGGAGCTGGAAAACCATATTTTCTTTGGCATTTGGACTACTAGTTTTTCAAGTACTGCATCGGGGGGACAATTTTTCCCTAACAGAGAAATGTTTGATTTGTAATAAAATTAGCGAGGGGTGTGTATGTGTTTTGTTCAGATTTGCTTTGTTTTAGGGGCCCTGTTATAAATCAGCTCCAGGAAGATGAAAAGCCAAGTGTGGCCTCTTCTACTGAGTGAAACACACAGCTGCGCAGCAAGCCCGAGGATGTGGGGGCCAGAGAGCGAGCCGCTGTGAGGGGAGCTGCAGGTGGGAGCTGACGGAGACGGCCTTGTCGGGGATCCCAGTCCTGAGAGCCTGAGGAAGGTGAGGTTAGGGAGAGTGCCGAGACACCAGGGAGACACCAGGGAGACACCAGGGAGAGGGGAGCTCAGCTACATCTCTATTCAAGTCACAGAATACATTGAGATTTTAAAACAAAAACACTCTGTTGCTTAGGATGTGTTCTGATGCATGCGAAGGATATTTGGATGGAAAATTTTCCTGTGCAGGTAGCCCACGAATATTTCCCTTATTACTGGAGATGGAAAGCCTTCAGATGTTTTCAGCAGGGACAGCAGAAGAGATGAGCACGGTGCCCGGCACGGGGCAGGTACTTAAATACAGAATTTTTAGACAAATAGACGATCGATTAGTCTAAGGTCTTTTTTTTTTTTTTTTCAGTCTGCGGTAGGTTGAGAGGAGTTAGCTTCTCAGTACAAAGTTTCTGTATTTTGAAGAGAACCCAAAAAACCAAGAGCCTGATGTTGTGTCAAATCGTGTGCTACAGTGAATAGGACTTAATGGGGAAAATAGAGTGAGGATGAGAAAGGGCCACTCACACAAGTGCAGCTTTGTGACTAGAACACACACCGAAAGAGCAAGGGTTCTTTGGGAGATAACAGACCACTCCCGCAGCGGGTCAGTACAGCTGGAGGCTGTCACACACAGAGCATGTGAAAATGTACAGGAAAAAATACAGTGGAAATGCTGGCAACTCCTGAATTAGCAAAGGGCTGGCAGCTCCGTGCCAGCAGAGACTCAGACCCTTGGGGCTGCTCGGAAGGTTTGTGCAGGGAGGAGTGCAGCCTGTCCTGAGGAAGAGCCATAGGAGGCCGGAGCCCTCCCAGGGAGGGAGTCCCTGGCACAGGACTTTCTTTAATTTTTTGTCAGTGAAGCTGAAAGAGCTCCAGTTGTCTGAGCAAGCACGGGTGGAGGGTTTTATCCTTCACTCCAGAAGGTTCTATTTCTACTCCTGTGTTTCTGGTTCCTTTTGCCTAGAAAAAAAATTTCATATATACCAGATTATTTGCACATCATACCAACATAATTCCTCTATTTCCCAACTGTGTGTGAGCTAATCGGTGTTGGCAAAACACATTCTATAACAGAACAGACTTTTAGTGACTTGGAATTTTGCAAAGAATGAATCAGACCCTAGACTAGTAGATCTCTGGGAATTCTAGTAGCCGTCCAACAAGTCCTAGTTAACAAATGAGGCAACAGAACTAGAAACGTTGCGTGCTTGGTGCAAGGCCCCTATATTAATTTAATACTTAACAAATTAAAAAAAATAAAAAGCTATAAGACTGGGGGAACTTTGTAAATTTATGTTGGGTGAGAGAAAGAAAATGGAATATTAAGAAAACCTCTAATTAAATGAATTTATTTCAAAAGGAATTAACAATTTCTATTATGTACAAATATTCCGCTTTTCTTGGTGGCCTTATGGACTACTGAAACAAAAAATTTCACTGGACAAAGCTAAACAGGCAAGGAAGACTTTATTCAAGATTATTTCAGTATGGAAGAAAGGCTAAAACTTAATCTGAGCTCAACTCCATGGAAACGAAGGGCTGGAGAGGTAAGAGCTCCTGTGTTTGCTCATTAGCCTCACCCAGAGGAAAAGTAAACTGTCTCTTGTCTTCGGAACAGGAGCTCCTTCTGGCCCTCCCATACTGACTGAAGATAGAGGTGCTTATCTTCCTTGATGATGACCTTCCCAAAGGTGGTTCCCAGGTCCTCGAGAAAGATAGTCCTGGATTGTAAAACCGGCCAGAAACTTTTAAAAAGATTTACCTCTCAAAGGGTCAGAGAAAGAAATTGCAATTACAAGTTTTCTAAAGTAAATTATCTGAGGAATGGGAGGTCAGGAGCCTATAGAGTTGGGAAGAGCCTGTGTAGTTTGTCAGGCTGAAGGAAACATTGAAGGCTTTTTGGTCAGCTGTTTGCAACTACCAGTTCTTTCTATGACCCAATGTTAAGTGACCTTTTTGGTACTGTCATACATTCTCAGTGTTTAGTTATTCTAGCTCCTTCTTCAATATTAGGCCTAATAGGGCATGTATTTATCTGTTATATTAAAGGAACTTGAAACTGTCACACTTTGCTGGCAGGAGGGGCAAATGATATAATCCTTTGTTAGGACAATTTCTCCGCATGCATCAAAAGCTTGAAAAAACATCATACTCTTAGTTTTTTTAGTTCCACTCTAAGAAATAGCCCTAAATAAATAGAGATGTCCTCAAATATATTCAAATGAGTTTAATGATTGCAATATTTGTTATAACAGTGAAAACATGGAAATAACTCATAGGTTCCCAAATGGGAGATAGCTCAAAGGAAAAAAAAAAAAAAGCAAAAAAATAAATTAAATTCACATTCGTGTTATTGATGTCTGTAGGCTGGGTCCTGGAACCCAGAGCAGGTCCTGCAGGGCCAGCCAAGAGGGTCCTTGACTTTGAGCAGAATGGAAATCAAACTCGAGCTAGGAGAACGTGAGAGCAGAATTTACTGAAGATATAGAGAGAGCGGATACAGATGGAGTGTCTGGGAGACTCAGAAAGGAAAGGAGCATGAGACTCATCTTTGTTCAGGGCCTGGGGTTTTTACTGAGGGATGGTCGTCTGGTGTATGTGTCCCCTCAGGCATTCAGGAACTGGTTAGAAGAAAGATGAAGGCCCAGGTGTTATTCCTTCGAGCCAGGGAGCCTTGGTATTGAGATGTCTAGAGCTGGTGGTCTGGAGTACGCATATGATAGCTAGGTCCAGTCATTCTCCCCTGGTGCTTCCTTAGATGTTATCTGTTTTAAAGAAATCATTAAATTCTTGTTCATTACGAGGAGAACATACACTATTTGCATTACAAGGCATGTATAAAGTAGGATGGAGGTGCAGATCTGAGCAAGACTAGAAGCAGGAAAAGGAACAAAAAGTAGATTTTTATGGAGTCCTTCAGTTTCCGTCTCATTATTATGGAATGCTTTGCAGCTATTAAAAATGAAAAGTAGAAAAGTACTTGAAAACATGTTGATATACTTTAAATAAAAAAGAACAGCATTTCTGAAGTGTTGTGTATTTATATATAAATATATAATATATTCTGTGATAATATCATATGGAATTTATAATATAATCTTCTGTTTCCTGAAAGTTTATATTCTCATGGTTACTTCCTCTTCAGATCTGGTTTCTATAGAACCCTAATGTCTTGCCTTCTGCTGTCCTTTATTTCACTCTGAAAAAATGTGGAGCATACTTTGATTTCTCCTAAGCATCATCAACATAAGGCCATTGTTTATCACAGACCACTTGTACTGAATGTTTGAGGGCAATTGAGAAGGGTTCTCGTACATCGAGCTCTCAAACTCAAATTAAATGATAACATCCATTTTCTGAAAGTCCCTTAGCCATTTCTTCCACCAGGCATTTCTCATAGATTGTTCCTTCACCTTGGGCAGTTGCTTCCTGCCAGTCTCTTTGCTATTCTCTCCTCTTCAGCATTATCCGTTCCTGGACTTCTGCATTTTATTTTTTTATTTTTATTTTTTTTTACAGATATGTTTAGAAAACTCCCTTTGTAATGCAAAGCTATATAGCTCTCTCTTAGTTTTATTTCTCAGGCATCAGGAGCATGCCCTGGAGCTTCCTATTAGCAAAATGGCTCATTGTTTTCCTTTCTTAAGAAGAGATTAGAGATATTTTTTCTTGCTGTATATCAATACACTGCCTGTGGGTATGAATGGACTCACAGTTACGGTACTGGTCTCTATTTCCCTCTTCTCTGAAATAGGACCCTGCTGTTACTCCACAGTCCTCTTTTTATTTTCTGGAGTTCCCATGCTGCTGATATATTACAACTTTTGAGGTATCAGAGATGCCGAGTGGTCTGGAATCCTCATTGCCAAAGTATATATCAAAGCCAGACCTGTTCTTGCTGAAGTAAGAATGTCGTCCCTCGTTCTTATGTGTTGCAGTCAGCTGGAGAGGGATCGGAGTAGAATGGCCTTGCATCCTCAGTATCTTCATGAGATCCTGGAGAAAGCAGTCTTCAGTGATTTATTTGTATCATCCTGCTCCCTGGGATTCACTTAGAGCTGGACCATGGAACACACCTGAGTGACAGCCTCCATCCCGGACCTGATGTCCCTCTTTGCTGGCTACTGGTTTTGTTGGTCCGTCTAGTTGGTTTTGGTTCCTTCCTCCCTTAGGATACATTATTCCCAGGAAGCTCAGTAAACGTTTTTGGAAATAGAATCCTGACTACCCTACCCTATCCTAACAGTTTATTAGAGAATCCTGAAAATGTCTGATTATTGGTAGTAGTTAGAGATAGGAAAGAAATACATCAAATCTTAAAGAGTTGCTATTGCTTTTTTTTTTTTTTTAAGTGGGGCTTGAACTCATGACCCTGAGATCAAGACCTGAGCTGAGATCAAGAGTCACACCCTTAACTGATTAAGCCACCCAACTGCCACAAGTTGGTATCTTTAAGTAGTAAGATCATGAATAATTTTTAAAGTTTTATGCTTTTCTCTATTTTCCATATTTTTTATTCTGAACATGTATTACTTTGTAATCAGGATAGTTAAAACATAACAATAAATGTAAAAAAAAATAAAGTACTTGCAATACCTTATGGCTTGAAAATTTTGCAGTTGTTTAAGAGTGATAGGTGATATTCCTTTACATGCAACAACAGCTAGTCTGAACACAATTATCCTACTTACTCAAACATAGGCTGTATGGGCAAATATTTATGGTCCACTTATCCAAATGTTTTTTTTTTTTCTTTATAATTCCTGAGGAAAAAGTTGTCCAGGAATAATTATGGAGAATTATATATTTTGGCAAACCTGGGGCACAATTGCCAAAACCCTTGGAGTTGTGTTTAGTGTTAAGTTTATAGGAACTGTATGTTTCAAAAAGGAGACAAAAATTATATTTCATCAATTAAAAATAAAAAGCTTTCCATTCTTTAAGTATTTAAGAACTTGTCTATATTTCCTTCAGTCTTTCTATTAAGAAACATAAGATATTTCTCTCTTTCAAGTCAGCATTTATATTCCTTGATAACTTTGGCGGATTCCACATATTGGTACCATATTTTTGTTGTTCTGTTATTCTCGGGGATCTGATATGCTTTCTTATTTTGGGAATGACAATTTATTTCCTTGGTTTTTAAAATGTGTTATCTGAGCTATAAAAGAAAGTTGTGGAGATATCTGTATATTTTAAAACTGACTACTCGAGTAATTTTTCTGTTGATATTTTGAGCCTTCTCAAAAAGACACTCATTTTACCTGTAAATATTGGAAACTTTGCTTCTTTATTTTTAGTTCTTTCTTATCTCTTTCCTCGGTTAGGATTTTTTTTTTTTTTTTTGAATGCCACAGCTTCTTCACTCTTGAGTTCTTTTATATGGCTTACCACTCCTTCTAGGAAATATTTTGTTTTTATTTTAGGAAGGACATGTGAGTTGTACACTGTCTGAGGGCTTGAATATCCCAGAATATCTTTATTTCGTCTTTGAACATCAATATCAACTTCGTTGGTAGCCGAATTGCAGGTCACAGCTTTTTGCCCTCAAGCCAATGTGGATCTAGCCTCAATACCTCTGCCATTTTCTATTGCAGACGCATCGAATTTGGTCTTTTTTGACTAGTAACATCAGTACAACAAAAGAAGTTATTTTTTTCTCAGATAAATCACCTGTGACACTAACAATCTTTAGAATGTTTGCCCTTTGTTCCAATAAGAAAAGAGGCCCTTAAGGAAATCTTTAGAAGTTTGGATGAATGGCAGCCTTCCGTCTGTGGCATGCAAACTTACCTCCTTACCATTTGTCTGCTTGTGATGCTGTTAAACTGAGGAGCTGTGATGAAGATGGTGATGACGGGGAGGAGGAAGATCAACTACCCACTAGGCTTTATTATATTCCACGACCCTTAGGGGTTGTAAAGTGATTAATTATCTCGGTTTTTTACTGTTGCTGTTGATTCCTTTCTCATGACACTATACAAGTCTGTGTATGCAAATAAAATGGATTTTTGTGTGCTTTTGAATGAAGTGTTTTAGAAAATTTAAGAATCAAGAAATATTTGGACTCTTCTTATGGGGCAAAGACCTTCCAGTGATTCCACATCTATTGACCAAGGTGCTGTTGATTACTTTTCTGGCTACATTCCAGAGGATGAGCACCAGAGGTCAGAGTAATCCCTGAGTAGACTTCTTAGACCTGACCATCTGGAGAAGTACTAGAAAATATCAAATAAATGGGATAAGTTGTACTACTTTATCTTTAAAGCAATATGCTATATACCCTACTCTATTTTGGGATAATGTGGTAGAAACGCTATTTTTGTTTTTGCAGTCAGGCTACTAGTCTGTGTAACCCAGATGGAGAAGTATCCAGATACATGCTAGGCATTAGGGTCTAAATATTTTAGCAACTATGAGCTAAATTAGGCGCCTAGAATACATCTCCACACCTCTTCAAATGACCAAGAGGATGAAATATTGAACTTTTTCTGCCTGACTGTTATGGAATTTTTCATTTATTCTTTAGGGTTTTTTTATTATCTATTTTGAACATTTTAATTATGAATTAGCTAAGTTTTCACTTTTTCATGAATTTTGTCTCAGATCCAAAGATGCAACTCGAGCCTCTAAAAATTTAAGCATTTCATGAGCTAAAAACAGTTTTTATTCAATTGCATCTTTGATCTTTCTACTTTATTCTGCTTTTTATCAATATAATTATTAGTAGATAATTGGCATTATTTTTCTCCCTCCTCTGCTTCTGTCATCTCTTTTTCAGAATTTTCCTCTGTGTTATTTTTCTTTGCCTTTGGAGAAGCATTTCAATTTCGTCTTCCAGATCAATAATTTAAATTTCTGCAATGCAGAGTCTACATCATACAGGTGGATTTGCAGTTTTATATATTTTACTGTGTATTTTGGATTTTAACATTTTTATCAATAAAAAAAGAAAAAAAAACTTTCCTATATCTTAACCAACCCCTCGTGTTTACACAGTTGCCTTATCATCTAATTGTTCATCTTTTATTTCACAGAATTGATGATTTCTTGAATTTCATTCAGCAATCTCTTTATTACTTTATTCAGCACATATATGGGAGGCTCCTCAGTGTCAGGCACTGTGTTTAGTACTGTGACTGTAACAGGAGTTTGCAGTGGTAGTGATAGTGTTGGGTGCAGATAATTTGGCATTTATAAAAGTGATGGGATACACTGTATGGTCACTTTGGAGGTTATTTAGTTTGAGTAGTACGGAAATATATGCAGAGAAAGAAAGTTCAGAAGAATGGGAATATTTGACCCAGATGAAGTAAGCAGTAAGGGTGATGGAATTGGGGGTGGGATTTGGTGGCAAGAATACATCATATGGAAAGACCCAGAGACAAGAGACCTAATTCAACACTTCAGCTTGGCTAAGTGTACGGTGCAAGGACAGGTCCCTGTCTCTGAGGGTGGGTGGCAAAGGACAGGCAGATGCGTCTTTCACCTTGCTTTCCTGGTTCCGCTTGAGTCTCAGAATTCACCCACTGGAGGTGGTGAATGCTCATCTAGGGTTCTTGAAACCTGTTGAGGCAGGTCTCAAAACTAGTGCTCTATGTTGTCTTTTTTCCTCTTGTAGATATTTTACCTATAATTTTCTATATTGATTGTATTATTAAAAAAGAACTTGTGTCAAGATTTTTGGGTGGGACTGGATATAAATGAACATTCTTCTGTAGCAGGTGATTTATTTTGGATCATGTTTATGTGTGCTTGGAGTAAGGCCGTGTATGTGATTGGGTGCAGGAAGGAATCACGTGGGATTCTTTTTTACTCAGTAACATGTACCACCTTTTGTTTGCAAGTTATGGGCCCATGAAGCTTAGGCCTCCTTATTCAATGTATTTTTCTCTCTTACTCACAATTACTACCACCTACATTATTTCCTGGGATTTCTCTATGTGTAAGAATTGTAGCCAAGTAGGACATCATTTCTTCAACAACTCTCTCTGCCCACAACAGCTAAGTATATAAGCCATTTTTACCTTACAGATTTCACTGCTAAGTTTTGAGGAAATCAAGAGAGAAAATTGAAAATAACCATTCTAGGAAGTTGAATAAAGTTGTCCCTTGTTTCTCCCTTTCTTTTTGGATTGAGTGTGGACATGTGCAGTCCCATTGGCTGTCAAGTTTATGTGAGATGGTTGATTTTATTAATCTTCTCCCACCTTCACTCTTGTTCTCTCCTGGGGCTCTATCAGTCTCAGTAGATGTTTTGCTGCATTGGAATAATAGGTATGAAGTAGTGTTGATCAATTACTTTCTAGAAACCTGTGGACAATTTACTTTTCAGAGAAACTCTCAAATAGGTGACTGTTGTATAAAAAATTCCTTTGCTATATATGGAGGAAATTCTCTTTCTAGTGGGAAATTTACATTATATTCTGCTTCCCAGAGATAGGTTCAGATTTTTCTTTCAGGGTTATTCTGACGATATGTTCAACAGCCTATTTCTTTAAGAGTTCTTCATTATTCCCTACCCTACCATACACACCCATACACATACAGCCAGTAATTTCTTACTATTCTCTTATGATGGTCTCTTTACTAGGTTTGATTCAATTGGCTTGAAAAAGGCTCTCCTTTGTGTCAGCTAACTCAGTATTGCCAGTTATCTTAATAACTAAAGATCTATTATTGTGTACATTAAAGGATTAACTCAGCAATCTGGGGGGCACAAGTTCTGCATATTCCAGAGAAATAATTGACACTTATCAGGCTCTTGGAGGTAACCTCTAAGTTCTTGGAATAATTTGCCTAATCAGAACGTCTGTTTATCTGGGAGCCATGGACCACACTAGATAGTTTATGCTAACAGTGTGATATGTGGTAGGGGCCTTAAGTCACATGGTATCAGCTTGGCCTTTGCCAGTTAGCCATCCTACATGACTCACCTGCCAGTGAAAACCCTGGAAGCTCAGGTGAGCTTCCTTGGTTGGCAGTACTTCATGTATGCTGTCACACATTGTTACACATTGTTATTGACAGAATTAAGCACAGTCCATATGATTCCGCTGGGAGAGGACAGCTAAAAGCTTGTATCTGATCTTTCCTGGACTCTGTTCTATATGTCTTTTACCATTGTTGATTTTAATCTATATTCTTTTGCTATAATAAATTAACCATGAGTGTAGGAGCTTTGCTGAGTTCTGTGAGACCTTCTAGTGAATCATTGAACCTGAGGATGATCTTGGGTATCCCTGAACATATATATATTGCAATTTATATATTTGGGATAGAAAATATTCTTTGTGGTTTCTGTTAGGAAATATATATATATATAAATATATATATATATATAAATATATATTAGGAAATATATATATATATATTAGGAAATATATATATATATATATAATTTATTTTTAACGTAAAGGATAAAATATCAGGTTGTTAATACTGTAGCGTGAACTTCCCTACTGTGGTTGGATGAAGGAAAGCATTCGTTCATTCATTCATTTAACAAATATTTATTGAGGACCCACTCAGTGCCAGGATATGTGCTAGATGCTAAGGACATGGCTAAGAACAAGACTGAAAAGGTTCCAGCCCTCGTGAAGAAAAACTAATATAAATAAATAAGGTAAATATAGTTGTGTTAAGTATTATGAATGAACTTAATGTGATGATATGGAGAACACATAGGGAAGTTCACTTTAAGTCGGAGAAGACTTTTCTGAGAAGACATTTTCAGTGATAACAGAGGCTTAGAATGATCCAGACATTTTAAGAGCGTTGGGAACAACCAACTGCAAATGCCTTAAGTTGGGAAACTACATGCCCTGTTCTCAAAAGAAAAAAGAGGCTGGTGTAGCTGGCATGTACTGACAGAGGAGAAAAATGGTGTGAGACAAGATTAGAGAGGGAGGCAGGAACCTGGTCATGCAGCTCTTATAGGTAAAAGTAAGAAGCTTGTAGTTTATTTTGAGAGCAATGGGCAGACATTTAAGAAATGCACTTAGTTTTTGAGATCCAATCAAGCAGGTATAAAATATGTAATAATCCATCATCCTGGGAGGGTTTCGTTTATTGTGCCAAGGCATTTGGGAGGGGAAACTGAGGTGTGATAAGTTCCCTCATTGCTGGTATCTCTCTTTTATTTTCTTTAGAAAGGGGGAGAGGGAGAAGGGGAAAGAGAATCCTAAGCAGGCTCCACACCCAGTGCAGAGCCTGACGTGGGGCCCATGGTGAGGCCAATTGATCCTATGACCCTGAGATCATGACCTGAGCTGAAATCCAGAACCGGTTGCTTAACTGACTGAGCCATACAGGTGCCCCAGTGCTGGCATCTATTAAGGCATATTTCTTTCAATCTATCTTTGGTTACGACTCATGCAGACTGCTCTTCTTTCTTTCTTTCTTTCTTTCTTTCTTTCTTTCTTTCTTTCTTTCTTTCTTTCTTTCGATTTTATTTATTTATTTATTTGACAGAGAAAGAGAGGGAGAGATTGAGCCCAAGCAGGCAGAGTGGTAGGCAGAGGGAGAGGGAGAAAGAGGCTCCCCACAAAGCAGGGAGCCCGATGCAGAACTTGATCCCAGGACCCTTGGGATCATGACCTGAGCCTAAGGCAGACGCTTAACTGACTGAGCCATCTAGGCTCCCCAAGACTGCTTCTTTTGTCCCTCACTTCACCATAGGGATTCTAGAGTATGCCAACTCTTTTCTCTCTGTGTCCTTGGGGTCGCAGGACATATTTGGTTGCTTGCTCTTGGTGGCCTAGAGATGAGGGGATCTTTGGGGGTTCTCCCCTATCCCCTTCTGTTTAGATATGACATGCAGCCTTTTCTCCTTCTTTACTCCTAGACCATGCTGGGCTCAGAAAACTGGGGCTTTGCAACTATCTGAGGCCGTCTTCGGAGATAGGACATAGGATTTCCCAAACACACCCAGAGTTGTGTTCTTCCCTCTTTGGACTTAGCCCGACATGTGGGCTCTATGTTGGGCTCAATGTTCTCTCTGACTGTCCTGACTCAAGAATCTTTATCTAGCCTAGAGCTGGGCAGTGTGGTTTTTCATTTGTTCTTTCCAAATCGTCTGTTTACAGTAAAACCTTTCTGCCCTGAAACCTTTGAAACTCAAAATGTCTTTTATTTTTTTTTTAAATGAATGCCTCTGCCAAGAGTTTTGAAAACCTTATTTCCTTGATGTCATTCTTTCCCTGAAGCAATAAGCATAAACTATCCTAGCAGCTGCCTGAGTTGGGATATTACAGAAAATATGGAAAAAGCCACTTTGGTAAATGTAAAATAACGGCTAGCTTACTAATGTCAGAAATCCATCTAAACATTTCACATGTATTCACTCACTTAATGTTCAACATAATTCTGTGAGGGAAGTACTGTAAACATGCTTGCTTTGTAGATGAGGGAATGGAGGCACAGAAAAGTGAAGTAACTTGCTGATGGTCACAGAGGTAGGAAATGACAGGTCTGGAATTCAAACCCTGGGAATAACATGGTCTGATTTACATTTTTATGCTGTTATTTTTACTGCTGAGTGAGGAGTGCATTATAGAGGAGGAAGAGTAAAAGCAGGTAAGTTGGTACAAACAGTAGAGAGTAGTGGTTGTGTGTGTGCCTGTACATACTGAGGCGCGGCATCCTGAAGGAGAAGAATTCTAGCTCATGGTTTTACGTGGACCAACTCTAATTTCTTTTTTTTTCTTTTATTTTAAAGATTTTATTCGTTTATTTGAGAGTGAGTGAGAGAGAGAGAGCGAGCGCACACAGAGGGAGAGTGAGAAGCAGACTCCCCACTAAGCAGGGAGCCCGATGCGGGACTTGATTCCAGGACCCCGAGATCATGACCTGAGCCAAAGGCAGACGCTTAACCAACTGAACCACCCAGGCGCCCCCAACTCTAATTTCTAATGACAACCAGTACATACACATTTGACAAATAGGAGACCATAATTAAAAAAAAAAAAGTGGGGCGCCTGGGTGGCACAGTCGTTAAGTGTCTGCCTTCGGCTCAGGGCATGATCCCGGTGCTCTGGGATCGAGCCCCACATCAGGCTCCTCCTCTAGGAGCCTGCTTCTTCCTCTCCCACTCCTCCTGCTTGTGTTCCCTCTCTCGCTGGCTGTCTCTCTCTCTGTCAAATAAATAAATAAAATCTTTAAAAAAAAAAAAAGTAAGACAGCTTGTTTAGATTATTTGCAAATATTCTTTATTTTCCACAAAATTCAGGATATTTAGAATGCTAAAATGGTTCTGTAAAAATTTTCTCTTTTTCCTTTGGTGTTGCTGTGGCACTAATTATATTCTTTTTTGATATTCCTGCAGGAAACAATTGTATTGTCAGTAATTGGGGAACACTATGTGGTATCCCCAAAGAGCTTGGCATGGAGAGTGTAAGTATGCTTATACTTTCTGAGAGGTAAAATAAGAAACCAATACATAATGGGTAAGAGAGTGAATTTATTCCTCAGGGTATATTCCCAAACCCAGCATCTGCCAGATGTATCAAAGACAGCATATATTTATAGAAAGCAAGAATGAACTAAAATCATTTTATAGAAACCTAATGGCCCTCAATCCTACAAGATTTGACTATATAAATGAAAAAAATTCTAAAGAAGAAATATACCAATCAGAACTGCATATGTGGAAGGAGTTTGGGTGCAGTGGGGGATATGGCCATTGCCTTGAAAACTCAGTACAGGAGTCAAAGAGATAAATTTTGTTAGTGTAGGTTGAGATACTTTTTAAGGATAGACTCCTGTGGCCTATCATGACTTTGGAGAAGTCATAAAGGCAACAGAAGAGGCCCAGGCTATGTTAGTCTAATGTCATAAAATTTTTGTGTAATATAATTAACTCTCCTCTATCTGAATCTAGACTTACCAAGCATACTTTTGAATAATTGACTAGAAGTTGGTTTCTTGTGCAAACGCTATAGTAAAAAAAGCAAACTGTTGGGAAAACTAAGGTATCCAGTCCTCTTGACAACAATATACATTATTGGATCTTAATAAATTAGCACTCTGGATTTTATCATGGCTTCCTGAGCTTTGTGTCCATGAGTTCTTTAAAGTATGGATCCAGGTTCCTAAGACAGATGCCTAGCTGAAAGAATGAAAATAAGACATTGATTCATGTTAAATGCATCAGGTTGTTCCAACCTATAAGCTGGCAGGGTTTTGGCAGAAAATAGAATATAACCCAGGTACTTCAAGCAAAGAGACTTAAAGAAACTACTTGCCCGGCTGCCACTTGGGTTAAGAGAATGAACAGGAAATGGTGAGGTAACCACGGAGAATAAAATGTAAAGTCTTCCTCACTCCTAGGGCCAAAGGACAAAGAAAGGAAATGGAGTTTATTAGAGTTCAGTGAAAACTAGAACCATTAAGGAGAGGTTACCCAGTGAGAGCTGTAATCATGGAGGAAAGTGACTGTCTTAAGAGGTTGGCCTCTAGAACAGAGAACGGGACAGAAATACCACGCTTCTCTCTCCTCCAGTCTTCTGATCTCTTGCTCATAAGTTCCACTGGCCTCAGTGAAGCTGGCCAGCCAGAAAGCTTAGGAGAGAGATGCCATCTGAAAGTTAGTTTCTCAGGCCACAGAACAGGCAATGAGGGGCAGAAATGGATGAGGTGGGTAGGCTGGAACGTGGTGCGGGAGGCAAGGGAAGAGTAAGCAGCACAAGCTTGAGAGAGAGCCACCAAACTCAAGAGATAGCCCAGTTGGACAATAACCTCTTTGTTCTTTACAATCAGAATTTATTTTATTAGTTTCTTATATAATTTTGATAGGACAAATAAAATTTACTGTTTATTTATGTACAACTGTGATAAATCAAAATTCTTAGTTCTAACCAATTCAGCAAGGTTCTTATTCTGAGAGCAGCTCCTGGCTCTTTTGAAGTTCCAGTGTTCCAATGAATTCAAAACAGACTAATTTTCTCCCATATTTGTTGCTCTTTGAGGTACTCTAGGCAGAAGGTCAAAAAGTAAAGACTTCACACTGTGCATTTGGTACAAAAACATAAACTCCCACACACAAAGATATATGTGGAATATTTAGAACAAAATATTGTGCCTTGCCCATTATAGAAATGTATTATTATTCAGTAAATGCAATGCCATGCTTGTTTAAAAGCTGGCTGGGAGAAAATCAGTTGGCCTTTCAGGCACAGAAAACATCTTTACCTGTTTGGTTTACATGGAATGTTTGAAGGTCAGTGATAATTACACCGTATCTTTAGCATTCACAGAACTTCACTTGAGTTTTGTATCCACTTCTGAATTTCAGACTTTAAAGGGATATAGGAAAGTTTTAGACAAAGTTCACCATCAAGACTTTCCCCGCAACCTCGTAAACAAGAAATAAAAAGAAATGACCCCCTGAAAAAAAAATTCAAACAAAAACCAAAAACACCACCTTTTAAATTTTAAGTACAAATGAAATAATGATTTAAAAGCAATTTGAGACTTAGTGCCATACAGGTTTGAGCATGTCTATTTGAAGTATTACATAAAATACTGGTTATGATTTTTATCAATAAGTAACAGATGCTGACCCCTAAGAGAAGTTTGAATGGATATTGGGAAGCTCACAGAATTTCTATGAGAATGCTAGAGAAATAGGCTTGGGAAGTAGGAATGAGGAGAGACTAGACCATCAGAGCCAGTCTTGTGAGGACACTGCTGCTGACTCTTCTGAAACCTTGGCACTGTAGCTTATGAGGCCTTTCAGGACACTGGTCACAGTGGTGTCCCCGCTGCCACTGTTGCCATTTAGGAATGGAGTCTCTCCAGAGCGCCTGCGTGGCTCAGTCAGTTAAATGTCCGACTTCGGCTTCAGTGGCGGGATTGAAACCGTGTGGAGCTCCCTGCTGGGTGGCAGGGAGTCTGCTTGAGATTCTCTCTCTCCCTCTCCTTCTGCTGCTATCCACACTCCCCACTTCCCCGCACCCATGAGCTCTCGCTCTCTCTCTAAAATAATAGATAAGTTTTTAGGAAGGAGTCTCCCCTGTATCACCAGCTGCTGAATCACAGCTCCAGCCCATGTCACATGCCTGTACCCTATCTGGAGGGGATTGAAGGTCCTGAGGACCTGGCTCTTTTTGCTTTTGTAGGGAAGATACACTATGCCTCTTATTAAGATTCATAAGTTTGAGAATACCACAAACAAAGCCAGAATATGTAGATGTTGGGTAATCAAACCAGAACCAAACCAACCAACCAAACAAACCTCAATCTTGGTTAATATAGATGCAAAGATTCTAGTATTATCTCTATTAAAGCAGGATATGTTTGGAGGGGTTTCAAGGTGTAGCATAAAATTTTAGACCAGACCAAAGGAAAAGTTATCTGATTAACAAATGTTAAACATGACTTACTGAGGTGATTTTGGTGTCTCTTTTTCAGAGATCTTTTAAAATAGGATTCTCAGTTGATTGGAGAGATGTAAATTTTTGTTCCATATTATCACTGAGTTTGCAATATTTGATTCAACTGGTAACTTATTTTGAAGGTTGTATTATTAAATGAGGGTAGAAATTGTTAAGCATAAAGAAGACAAAAACTTAATAAAACTTGATAAATAGAAAAAAGTCAGAGCAGGATCTGATGAATCATGTAAGCTCATGCTTTAAGTCTCTTAGCAAAAACATCTGAAAGTTTCACATGACATAGAATTATCATGAATCCAATGGGTGTTTTAAAAATTTAAATGTATTTCTCCAAAAAATAGATAAACAAGGTTGCCATTATATCATAGCACTTTAATTTGAATTTACTCTGAAATTAGTTTCAAGGTGACCTATCTCTTTTTCCATTTTTAAAAGAAATCGAGAATGACAAAGTCAGGGTCCTGGTATGGAATTTTTCTAAGTATTTCTTAAAAAAAAGATGAATTTTAGATGAATTATACAGGTGTTTATTAAATACCTTTCACATTGAAAGGCTGGCATCACATGTAAAAGATGAATATGACGCCATTTCTGTTTGGAAATGGTTTTACTCCAGTGGAGTAAGAGGCATATGACTGGTACAAAGCAGAAGTCCTGAGTGCTAATAAGAAAAGTTCCAAAGAATGGGAGGCTAGAGAAGGCAAGGATTCATTCTGCCGTGGGGGCTCAGAAGATGTTGCTGTTTGAACTAGACTTTGAAGATAACTATGATCGGAAGACATGAGAAATTTCACATAAGATGATGAGACTGAATTTTCAAAGATAAGATGAATGTAAGTGCTTGACTTATTCAGAAAACAGCAGGTAAAGCTGCAGAGAAAGAATATAGAGTTTGTGGAAGAATGTATTTGAAGGACTAGAAAGATGGGTGGGAGCTTATATGTGATGGTAAAGAATTTGGCTTTTGGCTGTACTACCTGGCACTCTCCTGGGGCACACATTGCTCCTTGCCTTCGTCAAGAAAAATCTCCATTTTACTACTCGCTGCCGTGTACCCAAGGGTGGAATTAATCTAAGTCAGTCACAATAATTTTTTCTCCTTTGGCAGCAATTGTTTTAGGCATGGGAGTGGGATAAAACCTCAGTCAGTAAGATGTAACTGGATGTATACTGGGGGCCTTCTGGAAAAGGGATCCAAGATACCATGTTGGCCCTTTTGGACTTTGGACATTGTCGGGAAAGGTGTTGTTTGGAAAAGTGGCAATTAATGTGGATCCATGAGTAGAACAGAGGTCTTTGTAGAGTCCTCTGTACAGTTAGTTACTGAAGTAGCCCACCTTGGAACCAACTACTTGGGCATTTACGAGATATGAGGAATTTTACTTCTTGCTTATGGCATTTTTCTCTTGATATTTCATTATTTGTAGTGAAAGCATTGGAGTGATATATTTCTTCTGCTATGACCCAATACTGCATTTTCTTTGGGACCATCAGAATTAAATGTTTACTTTTTTATCTGTCATTCTATGTAGAAAGCTTTTTCTTACTTATCAGAATTACTTTTGTAATTAATACTTTTTTCTTTAGAAAGAAGTTTACTCTCTGAAGTTCTGTTAAATATTTATTCATATGTTATATTCAAGGGGAGAACAGATCATTATGGAAAGAGGTCTAGTAGTTAAAAGTGTTCAAATATATTCATATGGTAGAGTCTGCTTGTATTGTTCATGAGAGAATATTAACTTTCCTGTAGAAGCATGTGGATACCCGTACTTTCTGCATTACTTGGGAGAACGGCAGCATGTTTGTTAGCCTTCTATTTGAAGAAAGCAAATAAACATTCAGCAAAGTTTTCATGAAAGAGATTATTCTTTTCACTCTGGGGAGCCCTTGAAGATCTGTGCTGTGGATCAGAAAACTGAACCAGGCAGCAAGCGCTCCTTTGGAACCTAAATTTGCTTGTTGAGATTCTGCCAGCTCAGGCTTTATTCTTTTTTCCTTACTCCCGATGATTCTTTTATTCCGTTGTTTGGAGCAGGCACTACTAGAATTTTATCTGTTCTGATCTTCCCACTCAGTGCCAGATCTTCTCCTCTGATCAGTGTGTTAATTTATAATTAGAGTTGTCCTGTGTAACTTGAACATGCCTTTATCTGATCAGGTGAAGCCTGGAATTCGATTTACAAGGCACAGTCTCCTTCACTTCCATGGTTATTTAAAGCTAAGTGTGTGGTAAACTAACTGGGGTCCAAACTCAGTTGGAACCCAGAACTTCAGATGCAGTAATGTATTTATTCAATCTTTAACTTCATGAATTTCTGAATGCCTAATTTTCCAGCTTCCTCAAATAATGGGTATTATTTTAAATACCTTATTTTAATTTCTTCATGTAAGGATAAAAACATAGGGGCTGAGTTGTATTTTGAAGCCATTATTTATGCAAGACTTCTCATAAAGCATTTAAAAAAAATTTTAATACTCTTTTTCTCCTATTATGAACATGATTCATATCTATTTAAAAATTTGGAAAATACTGAGATAATGCAAAAAAAGAAAGTTTTTCCAAATCGTATCATCCAGTGTAAATTGCTCTTGATCAATGAGATAGCCTATCAATTTTTTTCTACATGTGTGTTTATGAGTGTGCATATGATGTCCGTGTGTACACACACACATATATACCTATCTTATATGTAGATAGATTCGGACTGGAATTTATTGTACTCACTGGTTTTTGAGGTAATTTTTTATGTTAATATAATTTTAAACTCACATACAATTTGTAAGATTAGTACAAAAAGCTCTAGTACACTCTTGACTCAGATTCAATAATTGTTCACATTTTCCCCACTGTGATCAGAATTTTATAACTTGCTCTTTTACTTAGCAAATATAACACATTTTCTGGCGTTTACTAAATATGATTATATTCTGTCATTCTAATGATAACGTGGTTGAATTTGATAATAATGATAGTGATTGTTGAATGCTTATTGGATACTTTCATGTGCTGGGCACTGTTCTAAGTACTTTACATGTATTATCTTACTGAATCCTTAAATACGTCTGGAAGGTATACATTATTATTACCCCTCTAGAATGGGTATTAATACCTCTAAAATTGTCACATTATTATGTTAAAGAACATAAGACAGAGCACAGAGAAATGAAGCAACACAAAACTGGTAGATGAAAAAGCAAGGAGTCGGGTAAGGAAAAATCCCAACCCTTATAACCGAGTTGCTGAGAGTAGACTATGATACTCAGTGTGTTCAAACAAGACAGTTTCTCACTTTTGGCACAGCAAACAGTAGGATCATTCACATGGTATTGTCAGTTCTCCTGACCCTACATCTTACGGGGTGATTTAATGGCCTGGATGATAGCTATGTCACAGTAATTTGCACTGTATCTCAGGAACCCAGGGCTAAGGACTCAGCACCTTTTGTAGCAAGCAATAAATAAGCATCTCTTGAGCAGTCTCATAGTAGTCATGCCGTGGTTGCCTTGACCTACTTAATTGCTTATGTATCTATCTGTTGAAACAATATCAGGTCAGAGGAGGTTAGACCTTGTCCCTGGGCACACTGAGCAAGGATGTGCAGTGATACTCAGGGCCCATGACCAACTGCCTTTCCCAGCTGATTTGTAATTGGAGAAATTGATTACAAATCCACATATTGATTATATTGTGATATCTTCTGTATCATTTTATGCATTTATTATAGATTATTTGATTAACACCATGGTTTGGGCCATAAAAGGTGTTTCCTTCTTTTTTTTTTATTACCAGGGAAGCAAAGTTTTGATAAATATCTTCACACAAATATTGGCTCACATCTCTGGTGATCTACTTTGAGTAAATGTCTTGAACTAGAATGATTGTTATCAAAGACAATGCATATTTTAAAGGTTTTTTTTTTTTTTCCATATTGCCAAATTGTACCCCTGAAATGTTGCATTGGTCAGTTCTTCCAGAAACTTTACCTACAAATAATAACATTGTCTCTTCCTTTCTAGTATTTATCCTCAGTATATCAAACAGTCTTTTTTTATCTTACTGAATTGGTTAGAAAATCCAGAGCAATGTTATTGGACATATTTATCTAAGCAAAGATCCATTTCTAATGGAAATTTTGTTTTTAAGTGATTTATTGCCTATCCAGACAGCAAACCTTGTTAAAAACCAAATTTATTTGCTCACCTGTTTTGTCTCTTCTAAGAATCAGAACATTGATGAATACATGGAGATGTTGTTAAAGTCAGTATTTTATAAAACAATAAAAAGAATATTCTCTATCCTGTGCAAAAAGAGCTATATGTAGTGGTGCTGGGCTGTAAACTTGTTTAATTTATATGCTACACTTATGGATTCTCAGCAGTGGCGCTATCATCAACTTTCATTTTTGTTTCATAATGAAATTGCTAAAAATCATCAGACAGTGTGAACAAAAGAGTGCTTTGTTCATGTTTAATTTTCATGTTTCTTCCCGGTTCTGCTGACCATCTTCTGTGCCCCATCCTTTCTCATTCCACAATATTTTAGTCCTATGTCAGTCTGCTCCAGGATGTTATGCTGCAAATGCAATTTGCATAAGATTTCTTCGCCTGTGTCTTTGCTCAGCATTCATTTGAATTTGAGTTTTTATCACTGCCTTACCAAAGAGCTTTTATTTCTTTCCAAAATACTCTGCAGAATGCTTGCTCTTGATTACTTATTCCCTGGGAACAGCTTTGCTCTCTGTGAGGCACCGAAGTTCTGACTGTCTTCTCTCATTACTCCATGCTTTTGCTGCCGCTGGCCTTTTGTATTTTGAACCCCCTGTGGCCAATGGCTGCCATGAGAAGGTCAAATCTGTAATGTGACTAAAATGACTGATGGAGTAGCAACCTGAGAAGGTATGGATCAGTCCCTCCACGAGATGGCACTGAAAATGTTTCTCTGCTTCTAGCCTTTATCTTGACAAAAATTTAAAAGTTTAACACTGTCAGAGATAAAATAGAATTGAATAAATAGTATAGTTTATTTAATGTGACTTTGTTTGTGACTCATCACAATGTGATATCAAAATTTCCTTCTTCTGAAATACCCCTGGGACCCAAGAGAAAGCTTGGTGTAATCTGAGGAAGAGGGTTCCACCAGTTCATCTTATGGGGTATCAAGCCTGCTGACTGATTTCTAATTCTGGCCACCCCAGGTTCTGCCCACCCATGCAGATGTCTTTCAGAAATAATCTGAAGGGCGTATTGGTCGTATCCCCGCAGGGTTCTGTCCATATTCTGCAGGAATCTAGTCTGGTTGTGTCAGCATCCTTGGTAGTTACATCTAAAACAAAAACAAAAAACAAGAACAACTTGGTGTTGAATTTCCTATCTTGGTTTCAGTCAGTACGTTGTGTTGGTCAGGTTGAGAGGTTTTGTTTTGTTGCTGGAATTAACATTCTTGTAGACTTTGGTGAAATTCTTATTGATATTGTTTGGATTGGGGGAGCTCTGTTTGCAGTACACCAAGCCAGAGAACTTGATACATCATGGTGCTCTCTGGATTTGCTTGGCTGCACTGTTGCAGCTGGGTTTATCATTCTTATCAACATCCCTTCCTGGGATTATGGGATTATGGGACTCCATACTTATCTTAGTCTTAAGGCCTAGAAGAAAAACAGTGGCCAGCAGGGCACATTTCTTTAATCTACTCAAGTGCTTCCCAAGGCATGAAATCCAGTTTAGCTTGTAATGTAATTTGCTTGTTAGGTTGGAGCTAGAGTATGGCACATAGTGGGTGAATTGTTTGAGGGGGGCCCATGGATAATGATCCCATTCTAACTCTCCAGCTAATTGCACATATTACCTTTTTGAATGTTAGGATGTTATACCCCTTCCCCCCAATCAGGACATCAACCTAACTTACAGATATATGATTATTCAAATAATTTGGATGCTACATTTTGGCAAGGCACATCATTTCTTGATCTGGAACACAGCAATCTGAAGGTGCTGGCTCCATTTTCTTCTCTGTCTCTACACAGGAAATTCTTTTCTCAAATCTGCCTCTCTTGCTGTATGTTTTACAAGTTGTAATATGCATAGTCTGATGTCTTTAAATTGACTATGACATTCTTTAAAGCCTCACTTTTTGTGGAAATACAGTCTGAATTGTCAGGGATAGCCGATGATAGCTGAACTATTTTGTTACTGCCAAACAGAAACTGCTGGTTTCCTATTTGTTGGGAGAGGAATCATCATTGCCCCTCAACCTGTACTCCAATTTATCTGGTTTTGCATTATTTTTTTAAAATGTAGAGTTGTTAATTGTAACTTCATTTCTCATACTAATTTGTGTTGTTTTTAAGACTATTTTGGCTGCAAATAAGTGAAACCCATCCAAACCAGCGTAAATAAAAGAGAAGTTATTAAATGTACCCAGATATCTCGTGGAAGCCTACGGCAGGAAGTATATTGGGTTTCAGAAGGAAAATAACAAGCCATCCTCTTCATTTCAACTAAGTTGATCTTCCATCTCTGTGTATCGTTTTATTCATTTCCCTCTATAGTCCAGGATTTAGCCACAAGGCCCGTTCTGGCATGATGTGTATTCAGCCACCGTGTCTGTGTTGCAGTCCCAGCCCACAGATGATGAGGATCTGACTGGTCTAACTGGGTTAATTCTGCATTCACGTGCAGTCAGCTCTGGCTGTGAAATAGGGCCACGTAGGACAAAGAGAGCTGTATAGCCGTAAAGACCCAGGGGGGCAGAATATAGAATGGGGGATCATGGTCTTGTAGACATCCAAAAGGTAATTAATTGATTACAGCTCCGATGGGGTAGAAAGTTGGATGCCATGTGGCAGCATTAAATGTTGTGTCAGCTGAAGAATCTCCGAGAGTTTGATAATTTTATCTCTATTGCTGTATAAGCTACACCTGGTTTCAAGGGTAACTTCAAACTTCGAACTCAAAATAGCATCATTATTTCATTTTTATTCTCTAACGTCCGCATACTATCCACATGTGTTTAGCTTTAGTTCAGTATTTAAGCTGATTTTTAAGCACAGCTCCATTTAGCTTTCTCTCTTGGGTTCTTTATTCTGTTTCATTCTTTCTTGGCTGGATTTCACTTGGCCAGCAGTTTTGCACATGAAGCCCATGGGTGATGTAATCTCTGAAGACCTGTCTACGTGAAAATGTCCATTTTCTGTATAGGTGAAGAATAACGTGGCCAGACATAGAGCCTTTGGGTCCTATCATCTTTTCCTCAGAACGCTGGAGACCGTGCTTCACTTTCCACCTGGCTAGGGTGCTGCTGCGGAGATCTGAGGCAGTCTGTTTATTTCCGCCTTACTTTGGCCGTGCTTTATCTAGCTGAAGATCTGTATGATTCTTTCCTTGTAATGAAAGTTCAATAACTTCACCAGGGTATATCTGGGGATCGATCATTTTGTGCCAGTTTTTTCCCTAGGATATGATGTGCTCATATTTCAGGGAGATTCTCTTGTAAAACACCTTTGATAATTTTCATTTGATGCATTCCTTTTTTTTTTTCTCCCCAAAAACAACAAATATGCGTATTTCGGGTCCCCTTTCATGTCATTTTCCAGAAAAAGACAATCTCTCCCCCCCCCAATCTTTGTTATTTTCCATTTTATTCAATTGTATTTCCTCTCGCCAACCCATAATTTTGCTTCCCGGATTTCAGTCATGTTATATGAAGCTGATGAAAACCTGGCTTTCTTCTGGGTGCTGCTTCTGCGGTGCCCTTTCCTTTTTTTACCAAACGCTACCAGTTTATTCTTAATTTTTTCCCATCTTCTTGTAATTTCATCTTTGGAACTTTGTATCTCTTCCTTGTACCTTGTCCCTCTGTTATCACTTAGTTGACACTGCAAAACACGGAGAAATTTTGTGATTTAGTTTCTTCATGTACCTTTTATTCCCTTATCTATTCTTAGCTTTCTTTTGGTTGCATTTTTTGAATATTACTCCTGTTTAAATGGGATCAGGTTGTTTGTTTGTTTGTTTGTTTGTTTGTGTTTTGTTTTGTGTGGTGACTGAGCTGATGCCGTTCAAAGTGTTGGTTCAGGGTTTATGTCCTAAACATGTTCTTACCAAAGTTGCTGTTTACTTTGCCTTAGATATGCACCTGCTTTCAATTTGTTTTTCTTTTTCTTGATGTGTGTGAAATTGGTGGTTTGTTAGTAATACTCATTGAATCTCTAACTTTCTAACTTGAAATCTGCTTGTTTCTCCTTCCTTGTGTCTTCCTCCTATTCTTCATATTGGACTGGACTTCAGGACTGAACTTCACACTGAACTGTTCTTGGCTGGCCCTCTTATATCCCTAAGTATTTTTTTTTTTAAGATTTTATCCATTTATTCATTCGACAGAGATAGAGACAGGCAGCGAGAGAGGGAACACAAGCAGCGGGAGTGGGAGAGGAAGAAGCAGGCTCACAGCAGAGGAGCCTGACGTGGGGCTCGATCCCAGAATGCCGGGATCACGCCCTGAGCCGAAGGCAGACGCTTAACCGCTGTGCCACCCAGGCGCCCCCATCCCTAAGTATTTTTATCTTGATCAACAATGGGATAGGCCCTGGAAGCCTGTGACACTGACTTTTCTCCTTTAAAATTTTTAGAATTCAACTCTATTGAGGCATAATTCACATATAATAAAATGCACATATTTTAAGTGAAAAAAAGTGAGGTGGGAGCAAAAGCCTTCAATAATGAAGAAGGGTGACATGGAGGTGCATAGATTAATACAATGAAGAGAAGTCGTGGGTGGCTATTGCATCAAAGGAATTGCAGTTTAAGGGGAGAGTGGAGAAATGATTTGGAAGCAATAATGGGGCGCAGGGAGAAGGGCTAACCCCCTTCCAGGCATTCAGGTATATGGGAGATTAGACATGAAGTTCCTTGACTCGTGAGGTGGGGTTCGCAGAGGAGGGCTACATTTCAGCTAAAACAGGATTATGAAGAGGCACGAGTCCCCACTGATTATAGAGCAGTCCTATTCTCTTGTACCCTTAGATTGTTTTTGGCTTCTTAATTTAATATTCATCAAGGTAAAACTTGCAGATATTTTGAGAAGTAAAAAAAGCACTGTAAGACTTAGAGCAGATACAATCATCCATTTTCCCACCCTTTTTCATCCTGAGATTCTGTTTCCAAGAAGCAAGAGTTTCTTTTGCTATTTACTTTTAAATTTTGAAATAACATGCTTCTATTGTAGGTTCATAATTATTTTTTATTTACAGATATTTTTCCTGACTTTTTGTACAACTTCCTCTCACACACATCTCCACATGCGCCATATTCCTGATGGAATTATATGAAAATTTTGGGGTTAATATGCTCTGCATATTGTAATGGCTATATAAACGTTATTTGGCTGGGTATATAGTATAGTAAAATTTCTTTTGCTTTCTTGTGAAATTGTCTAAAATTAAGTCTTACATCATTTTAAATTTTGTTAATTTTTAATGTCCAATTAACGATCCATTCATAAACTTCCCACTATAACTGTAAAACTTCCAATACATTCAAACCTATAAATAATGTATCAGTTTTATTCTTTTCTTGAAGGTTTTCCATCTTGGAACCTTCTCTCCTTGTACTCCAGTCAAAACAGCATGCAGCACAGCTGTCCTCCTAGAATTTTTCCTTTGCCTCTTTCCTCTATTGGATTCCCTGAATGCTTCATCCTCCACTTTCTGTCAGATTGGTTTACTTTCTAATTTTGGTGGTACTCACATCCTCCAGTGGTTTATTAAAAGACAGTGTATTGGATTAAAATTTTGAGAGCTCGTATATTTGAAAATGTCTTTGTAATTCCCTGAAACTTGATTGATAATCTGGCTGGGTATAGAATACTGGATTGGAAATAATTTAGCCTCAGAATTTTAAAGACTTTATTATGTTTAAGGTTCCAAATTAGCCATTGAGAAGGTAGAAGTTAGGTGACTTTTGGATTCCCAGTCTTTGCATTTAAATTTTTTTCTTCACTGCTTTTAAAAGCTTCTGTTCATTTCTGGAATTCTCAAAATTTTGATGTTGTTACTTAGCGAGGTCAGTAGTCATCAGTTTTGCTTGGCATTCAGTGGTCTCTTTTAATCCAGTTGTTCATGTACTTCAGGTCTGGAAAAACTGTTTGTATTAATTATTTGAGAACATTCACCCTACACATTTTCTTTTCTCAGGCTGGAATTCCTTTTAATTTGATGTTGAATATTGTAGACTGCCACAGATGTTCTTATCTCTTTTATTTCCATTACATACCTTAAAAAAAACCTTTTGAGATATTTTAACTTTACTCAATTAAAATTATTACTGTAATCATATTTTTAATGTCTAAGTAATCTTATTTTCTGGAAGGTTTCTTTTTAAATAGCAATACTTTTAAATAGATGCTATATATGTTAATTACATTGTATTTGAAATGTATTAGTTAATAGATGCAATATATGTATAAGTATCTGTATGCATATGTAAATTATAAATTATATTAAATATGTACAAAATATTACAAATTGTAATATATTTGAAGTTTTCTTTTGATCTCAGCACAGTCTCTGTTGTCTCTGGTTACTTGTTTGTTTTGATACCTACATTTAATGATATAGTCTTTCCATGATTGACATGTGATTCTTAGGGTTTTTTTTTTTGTTTTGTTTTGTTTTGTTTAATATTTCAGGTTGCAACCCTAAAATTCTGACTGCAAAGTCTGTGGCAGGGGCAATACTTGTTGACTACTGGATCATTGATCAGTCAGGGATTGGTCATTTCATTAAGGGATCCACAATAATCAAAATCTATTGACCTTTTCTTTCATCCTAGTCAGTTTCTTCTAAGGGAATATCCTCAATTTTAACCCTGGAGATATAAACCAGGAGATATAAATCAAGGATCCCCAGTGGATATTACCCTGCAAACAAAATCTTTTGCTCCTTTTCCTTAATGGGTTCTAGCACCTTTTCTTTAGCTATGGCTGGTGTCTTGAGTCAAGAGGCATTCAGCTCAGTAAATGAGTAAATGGCCAACCTTCCCCAGCTGAAGAATTGCTTGGCTGTTCCCAAGTGATCTAGGGGTCACCCTATAAAGATCTTCAACTGAAACTTCTGAAACTAGACAGTATTTCTGCTTTCAGTGTAACTCTAATTATTGAACTGTTGGTACCTCTAAATCTTGAGACTTTCTAGGATCCTAAGATGTGCATTTCTAATTTCTTGGCTTCCATACTCTTGAGCTCCTAAGTAACATCTTTCTCTGTTTTGTGCAGGTAGTCACTGATGAGCTATTAGCCCTCCTGCTTCAAAAATGTTGTTGAATTTCTTGTTTTCTGAGATATACTCTCTCATTTCCACTGTCTTTGTATATTAGGGTCTTATTAATTCCTTCATTTTAACAGTAGTAGGGTTTTAAGAGGGGTTGTTAATAAATGCATATATTCAATCTATAGTGTTTTACTAGAAATTCTTATAGCCACATTAAAGACCTCAATCTTTTTTTAATAAAAAGAGAGAACTTTTCAGGGTCTGTGTGAAGTGGATTAGAGATAGTTTTCAAGTACTTCATGTTGTGAGAATGATAGGTATGGTTAATCCTGCTGAGAATCAAGTATGTTTCTATTAAATCTTATAGTTTCAAAAATGAAACTTAGAAGCAAAAGCTTTCTTTGGTAATGAAAAACTATATATTATTAACTAAACTACTAGGAGTTTTCCCAGAATGCTGATTCAGTAAATTCTTTCCATGTTCTTGGCTTGAAATGCTGCAGGAGGGAAAAAGGATAATGGTACAAACAGAATAGTATTAAGTTCAGATGTGTTTATAAAGAGAAAGGATTATTCTTGTCAACCTTAAATTTTTGGACTACATTTAAACTCTTTATTATTTTGTGTTTTTCCCATTTTTTGGTTATTTCTCTTTACACACTAACACTGAAGTAAACAATTGAACAAATGTGTAAATAATTAAGTCTTATTTTTGTATTAGCTGTTGGAAGGACTTTCTAGGGTTCTGCTAATCCTAGGTAGCTTTTCAGGAAAAAACTCAGATTTGTTGACTTTTATTTGGTGGTTATCTATTAAGATTTTACATTGCTATTTTGCCATCCCAAAGGTTCCTTTTTGTTTTGCTTTTGGTAAGTGTATACTTTAATGATGATTTTAATTCCAAATTTCTTTGGTGCTTGTAATATGTGCCATCGCAAATATTTTTTCACATTTATTTAAGAATGAGAAAAAACCTCCATTAAATATTTATATTTAATGAATGACGTAAGATACTTCAATATTTCATAACTATTTGAATGTAAAAATTGTCCTGCAGTCTATGAAATATGCAATTTATGTGGATATTAACTACCTATGTATGTATAATAATTTCTGGTGTCAAAAAGTAAAAGAATATTATAAGCAAAATGATTAAGTGTTGGTTATCATGAAGTCTGTAAATGTTTTCAAAATAATTTAAGTAATAGAATTTATTATAAATTTGTTGCTTTATATTAAGAGTCAGGATTGCTATTTAATGTTTTATTCTCTATGCTATTGATAGGCTATGATTTAGGACAATGAATAGAAAATAATATGAGTTTTTTTTCTAAGATTCATAAATCTTGGAATAGAAATTACAGATATTCTACCTTTTTAAATTACTTATTTTTTCCTAAAAAGACTGATACTTCTTTGTATGCATGTAGCTTTTTTCTAACAGAGATTACAGAAACTTTCTTGGTAATTTAATTCTAAAATAAAATTAATTTGGCATCTACAAAATGCTATACTCTAATGTTGCTTTTCACTTTTAAAGAAATTTCACATACATTGCATCATCAGCATTTGTTATAGCATATATAGTTACATCTGTGCTTTAAATATTTATTTATACTTTTATATTAGTTTTTCTGATTCTTTTTCGTTCTTTTTTTTTTTTTTTTAATAATTGAAGCTTAAAAGCTATGATTTCTTTCTCCCTTCCCTTCAAGTTACATGCAGTAAAGGCATGATTTTTCCTAAATGCTTATTTCTTTTCACATGTTTTGTCAGGGGAGATAAGAAAGTGGGATGCATATTAGTTAATGTGATACTTTCCCTTCTAAAATTGTATCAATTGTACCACGTCACGTCATAGTGCAATTTGCAAATATTAGATCCAAGGATACAGTATTGAAAGCAGCCGGGGGAAGAAAATCCTTATGTACAGGGCTAAAAATATCAGAATAACATCAGACCTGTCTACAGAGACCTGGCAGGCTAGGAAGGGTTGGCCGGGTATTTCCAAAGCTCTATCTGAGAAGAACATGCAGCCAAGGATCCTTTATCCAGCAAGGCTGTCATTCAGAATTGATGGAGAGATAAGGACCTTCCAGGATTGGCAGAAACTGACCGAATTCATAACCACCAAACCAACCCTACATGAGATATTAAGGGGGATTCTATAAAAGTAAAAAGGCCCCAAGAGTGATAACAGAACAGAAATTTACAATCTATAGCAACAAAGACTTCACAGGCAACATGACATCATTAAAATCATATCTCTCAATAATCACTCTCAATGTGAATGGCCTAAATGCTCCCATAATGCCACAGGGTTGCAGATTGCATAAAAAGACATGACCCGTCCATTTGCTGTCTACAAGAGACTCATTTTGAACGTAAAGATATATCCAAACTGAAAGTGAAGGGATGGAAAACCATTTTTCATGCCAATGGACTCAAAAGAAAGCTGGGGTAGCAATTCTCATATCAGACAGATTAGATTTTAAACTAAAGACTGTTGTTAGAGATACAGAAGGATACTGTATTATTCTTAAAGGATGTATCCAACAAGTGGATATGACAATTATAAATATCTATGCCCCCAACAGGGGAGCAGCAAGATACACAAGCCAACTCTTAACCAGAATAAAGAGACATATAGATAATAATACGTTAATAGTAGGGGACCTCAACACTCCACTATCAGCAATGACAGTTCACCTAAGCAGAAAATCAACAAAGAAACAAGAGCTTTGAATGACATAATTTCTAAAACAGATTTCACCTTTGAAGCATTCCTTTTACAATAAAATATAATAAATATTTTATAGACATGTGTAAAGCAATCTGAGTGCATAATCCCTACAAAATAGAATTTTGTAGATTTCTTGCCACTTTTATAGTTTTCTTCCATATCTAATTTCATAACACTTTTATGTTAGTAACTCACCTTTATTAAGCTTTCCCCCCAAAAAATCAGTTTACTTTTCATAGAAATAGCTATATTTAGTACTTAACATTTCTTCAATTTGTGTAATAATCAGAATAAAATGAAAAAGTGGTGTAAACTTATTTGGGTGAAAACACAACTGACTCTTGGAAACTAGTGGAAACAGAAGATAGCCCAAAGAAAGTAGCTGGGCATCTTTGAGTATTTAGTGTGCCATAGTCATCATTTGCTATATGTTACTAAGTAAATGGAGAGCATTGGCTAATCTGATGAGTCAGTTACGTAAAGGTCAATTAAGAGATCTACTGCTAGAGTAGACCTCTGAGCTAAGAGTGAAGAAGTGATGGAACCAGAAAAACCCAGTGATACGTTTTTCCCGAAATCAGGGTAATTTCTTTCATGAATCTTGAATAGATTTAAAACTTTTGACTTTTGCTTAAATAAATTATGGTATGTGCATACTGTGGACCACTGTTTATAAAATAGCACTATGCATCATGAAGCCAAGTAAGTCCGTGAGCTATAATTAAGTATGCACGTGTGTTTATATGAGTTAGTTTAACTGCTTGGGAGTGGAATTACAGTGGGTATGGGAGGAGATTTACTCTTTATACACTTGCAGTAGTTTGTGCTTATGTTATAGTCAGTATTGCTTTTGCAATGCTAAAGAAAAGAAAATATAAAAAGGAAGGTCTCTATGGCTCTTGGGGATTTATCTTCCCTTTTGTGATATGTTTTAATTCCCTCCCCCAACCCCATCATTGATGCAACAGTTAAAGAATCCTTAATATTGTTTAGTTTAGATCATCCAATGGAAGCAAGGTAATGGAGCGCCTAGGGAGCAGAATTCCATGCTACAAATGTCCTCTTTGGTCAAATGGAAGTAATAGTACTTTCCACCAACAGTTGTTAATAGGATTAAATGAGGAAACGTATGGAAAGTGCTAGAATTCTGTCTTGCACACAGTAAGCACTGTATATGAATAGTGTTGTCGTTGTCGCTGTCACAGTGTCTAGCCAACCCCGTACAGATAGAAGTTCTGCCTCCGATTCCATCTTGACATATCTGGGCCTTGAGAGTAGAAAGAGTATGAACTCTGAGATCAGACAGATCTGGTTGTGAATTCAGGCTTCATCTCTTACAGGTATGTGCTTTTGTGAAAGCTATTTTAATTCTCTGTGCTTCAATTTTTTATTCCATGAAATGGTTATTATAATAATTACCACCCAGAGGTTTGTGACTATGAAATGATTTTAAGGGCTACGAAGCCCTTCATCCGTGGCAGGCACACAGTCCTCAGTGATGCCGCCTTCCTCCTTTTATTCTTATGCTCCTCCTTTCTCTCCAGGCCTCCTTCCTTTTGTCTTCATGACTGAACCATCTTCTTTCCCTCACTTCTTTCTTTTTTATTATCAAAAGGGGTCTGTATGCTCTTTCTGAGCATTTTATTTGTGTGATAAGCCCTACACAGAGACATACCAGAGATTGGTATGGTATTTCAAAATGATAGATCTAATTGTGATATTTATTATCAAATTTTATCATACAATTTGGGCTTCTACCTAGAGAGAATAAACATTAATAGCAATCTCAGTTTGTGCTTTCCTGATCTTCGTAGATGCAGAACTGGAGTGCAACTTTAATTATTCATTTCTACTCTGATGGTTCCATTCATTTTTTATGATTTTTGGGAACCATTTAAGACAGCTACTTCACTTCTCTCCAAATGGGACTCCTTTTGTTGTTATACCACTGACAACCTTCAAATGAGTAACATACCTTAGTGTACTTTTTACCTTGTAAAAGTGCCTGGAATTCTAGAAAACATTCGAAGAGATTTTTTTTTTCATCTTTCCTGTAATAAACAAGCTCTCTTTGAAAAAGGTAACCTGAAAGAGGAAGTTAGGGAAAATTAGTTGTAATTGATTGAACCTCAAGTTGGTATACTTTATCAATACATTTAAACTGAATATTTCTACATTTTTTATTGCTGGAGATAAAGAGTCCTCTCTGTGTTGTGTACATGGCACGTAAGACTGATAATATCATATACACAAAGTACTTGTATCTATTATTTTGTATTTTAAAGGCCTACTTTATTTTTTTTTAAAGATTTTATTTATTTGTCAGAGAGAGAGAGAGAGAGAGAGAGCACAAGCAGGGGGAGTGGCAGACAGAGGGAGAAGCAGGCCCCCTGCTGAGCAAGGCATCTGATGCAGGACTCGATTCCAGGACCCTGGCATCATGACCTCAGCTGAAGGCAGATGCTTAACCGATTGAGCCACCCAGGCGTCCCCTACTTTAAGTTTAATGTTACATGCAGCGTTGGGTTCCAGTTTTGCGTTGCTGAGGGATTATACTGTTGTTGGGGGCTCTCTTTAATAAAAGGAATACAGAACTTAAAATACAAAGTTAGATGCGAATGTGAACGTTCACATGGGATAGGGAAAATAAAACAGCTTAAAATTTTTTAAAGTTTAAAAATATTTGTAGAATATTTTACAAATATTCTAGAATTCTACAACTATTTAAAAATATTTCTACAAATATTCTACAAATATTTAAAATTCCAGAAAATAACTCACTTTATTTATTAATTAACTGCCTCACAAAGCTCTATAATACCATTCCCCATAAAGTTAGTTGAATGTTTTTTGAGTACCTCATTATATGACAAATGATTTTGTAATATTCTCTGTAGAGACTGCAGAAAGATAATTTAGCTTTTTGCTACCATGGCTGATTAAAACTTGTTTCTTAGCATTAGTAGTTGGGCTGTAGTCAATATGAGATTTTACAATGGGCTATACTTACTGTTTGTAGTACTGCTTTTGGTTTGTGCAGTACAAACAGGAATTCTAATAAATTCTATTTTGAGAGATTCCTTTAACATTTGTTGTGTTGATAATTATATATGCCAGATTACTGAGAATATTCCTGAAGGGATAGAACTTTCATTTTTGATTGCTGTCAATTAGAACTTAGTCTTCTCCTTCGAACTTATGTATTTGATAATTAGAGGAATTTTCCACATACTAACTTCTTGCTCCATACATTTCAAACCTTATTTCTTCTCTATACTTACAAATGTCCTGTGTTGGGAATTACAGGACATGTTCATATCACATTATGATCTCTGGATATACACATTAATTTCAGTGATGCAACAACTTAACCATACATAGAAAAAACTGTAACACATACATACATTGGACCAAGTAAATATATCTCTAACTCAGCTTTCCCTTAGCCAGATTTTAAAATGCCCATTGGCACTCCATAGCTACGTAACTCCAAAGGTTTTGTGATGGAGAAGAAGTCAGAGAAGGAAGAGATAGCAGTTTTCAAAACTTGAGAAAAACCAGTGATTAAATGAATACATTGCAAGAGAACCCCCTGGGGCCTTGCAAAAGCCTCATCTAAGTGAGGTGCCCTAAAGTTAAGCTCCATTAGCTTCATAGTAAATCTGCCTCTGATGACAGCAACTTCTGAGTAAAAGGCTTGCCCTAGAGGGACCCACTTTTTCCAGATCCAGATATGCCATACTTAATTTTATGTTTGGTTATGTTAACCTATTCAGCGTTTTTCTCGAAAGTTGCAAGCAAATCAAAAGGCACTGAGGTGGTGACCCAAGAACTGTTTCCTGCTTCTTAGCGCACTAATTCTGTGTAGACTATTGAAAAATGAATGACTGGCAGCATGGTAGACAACAAGGAAGATGGAGTCAAGCAAAAACGTGTACTGAGCTTAAAAAAAAAAAAAAATGGGAGGCCTAGTTCAAACCATTGAAGGCAGAAAGTTGAGTGTTGCAAAGCCCAGGAATTTCCAAAAGACACTCACTGGTTGTCTAACAAGAGTTCTGTAAGTTAAAAACTTCACAATCTTGTTCTCAGTCTTCCATGAAAAGGAATATGGTTTTTGTTAGTCTGAGCTGAACAGATGACAAGATGTTAACTTGGAATAACTAGGTTCTCTAGGGACTAAAGTATAATTCTGAATGACAAATTATTAATTTATAGTAAAATAAAACTCTCCACAGACCCAGATTCTTCTGTTAAAAGTTTCTCTATAGACTAGCTTGAATAAGAAATCTGATTGTATGTAAACTAACGGTTGCTTGGTGAGTCTGGAATGAGAACCTGGGGTGTGTTTTAGTTCTTTCAGCCTGCCATACCAAATCCCACAGACTGAATTGCTTGTAAACAACAAATACTTATTTCTCACAGTTTGGAGGAGGGAAGTCCAAGATCATGGCACTGGCAGATTCAGTGTCCGGTGAGAACACATTTTCTCATAGACAGCTCTCTTCTCACTGTAACCTCACCTGGAGGAAGGGGCAAAAGAGCTCTCTGGGCTCTCTTTTACAAGGGCACTAATCCCATTTACGAGGACTCTGCCTTTAAGACCTAATCACCTCCCAAAGTCCCCACTTCCTAAACCATCACCTTGGGGGTATGGATTTCAACAAATGCATTTGGGAGGGGGCAAACATTCAGGCCTTAACTGAGTGCATGTGATCATAAGCAAAGTTTCTCAGTTAATATATATTGAATCACTCTTCCCCATGTCTGTTGGTTAAATCTTGATTTTCTTTTCACATTGATAGTGCACACTTGCACATTTGTCACGTTTGACACACTCTTTGTTAACTCATATGAATGCCATTATTATGAGTACAGTCCAACTCTGGCCCAACTGGGAGTTACTTTTAATCTTTCAGGTGACAGAGCATACGTTTTTTCTGTATATTTTAAAATTTTTGCAAAAGTCGTACTCACTTATGGTTGACAAATCAGAGGGCTTACACGGTAAGTGTAGCCCACTACTACGTCACCACCATTCACAGTTCTGTCACTGGAACATTCCCTACGTATCTGCAAATCACGTGTGTAGTAGAAACTCTTGATTATCAGTTTTTGGATATTTTCTATTAACAACTAGATAGATGAGGATTTAGCCCACTTATAACTAACAATCTTCCTTCCTTCCAATGTGGCTATATTATCATTTTGGTCCTAAAGTCTTATAACATTAAATAATATTCTTAGACCTTTGCCTTTTATTCTGCCAATTAGAAACATTAGTGTTTATCCCCTACTTTATAAAGTGTAGATATTTGTATCTGTAACTCTTACGTTGAGCGCTTCCCTCTTGCAGTTTCTATTTAATCTTTAACTTTTGTCAAGATTGACAACAATTGCCTACTACACATTATATGGAAGAGAAGGTTCATTAAACCCAAGACTACTAATATTTGCATTCTGTCCAAGAACTAATTGTTAGGAAAAAACATTGATCAAGAAAGAGTTTTATAAGCAATACGCATGGTCTTTAGAGCCTGTACCTTGCTTTGCGTGAAAACTCCAGGCAAGAAGTCCTAGAAAACGCACCATCAAGTGTGCTTAAGGGCAATTTGCATGTGCACTATGGCCTTATGATCTGAATGCAGACACTAAGGCCAGTCAGGTCCCGTCAACTCGTCCTGTACGTGATAAACAGCCTTCCTATGATTCTCTATAAAATCCTCTCCCAAAGGTCCTTGGAGAACCCACGTATTCATTGACTTTTTTTGTACACTCACAGGTCTGCACGCCCATAGGAAAGCTACACAGGCACTCAATTCAGACATTGCTGGTTTCTTTGATCTTGTATAGTGAAGAAACTAATGATGACACTTACATTAGTATGATTATGTAATTACATTTCACCGAGAAGTGTCCTTTTTTCATTTCTGGTTCAGTGTTTCGTTTTCCAGTTGCCCTCTTCTTTCATCATTATTTGCCTTCATTACGTAATCTTTTCTTCTCCTACCCCACTTCGTATCATGCAGCTGCATTCAACAAGAGAGGGTAACTGTAAGAATAAAGATTCTCTACTAGATGAATCATAAGAACTCTAAATTCAACGTATTAAAAACTGAATTCATTATCTTTAATCCAGCTTTGCTCCTTCTCTGTTCCTTATCTAAAGACACGCAGTCCCAAGGCCAGAAATCCACACAGCATCCCAGTTCTTTGCTCTTATTCTCCATATCCTGTGTGTTGTGAAGTCATCTATCTGCTGTGCTTTCTAAAGAACAATTGGATTAGGGCAGTTTTCTCTGTCCTCACTACTGCTATCTTGGTTTGATCCGAACTGAATTCTGAATCCTCTCACTGAGGAATTCCTGCAACAGTCCCTTAACTGCTCTGCTTGCCTCTGGTCTTATCCCATCTTCAAGCCATTTTCTCTTCCCACTCAGCATGATCTTTCTTATACTCCGATCTGATCCAGTGCATTTTCTGCTTAAAAACCTTATTGCTTTTTCTTTGCTTACATGATAATGCCCCAAATCTCCGACATGATATTCAAGGTCTTCCATTACCTAGGTTCTTCTTACCTCACCAACCTGGTATCGTAACACACCTCTCCACACCAAACTATTCCTAAGCGTCTGATGTGCCAACTCCCTGTATAGCTTTAGGCTTTTGCATATTTGGTCCTGTCGCATTGGAACAAACCTTCAGTTACCTTTTCACCTGACAAACGTGTGTGTCAGGTCTCGGTTTCGATTGTAGACCCTTTCTTGAATATCCTCTTCTAGAGATTAAATATCAATCTCCTATTTCCAAAGACAATGTCCTAAGTGCTTCTCAGAATGCATATATTACACTGAAATGATCTCTTTACCTGTTTTGCTCTCTAGACTATACATTCTTCATGGAGATTGTATCTAATTCACCGTGCCTCCCTAATGCCCAAGATAGATGCCAGCATTGCCTGTTATCTATTTGCTCAGTGGATGAATGAAATCATCCAAGTCCTTTGTCATAAATTCCTGATTCAAAGTATTTTCAATGGAGCAGATAACTATTCCATGTGATGGCCTAATTTTGCTTTAAAAGAAGTAAGTGGATTAGATGATGTCTCCAAGTTGCTTTAGGGCTATGAGAATATTTACTGCCTTTGTATATTCTGAAGCGAACACCATTACAACAGCTTTTACAAAGCCCTCCTCAAGTTACTAAGATTTACCTGTGGTTTGCAGCAATTGCCACCTAGTTAAGAAAGCTACTTTTATACACACTTTAATTTTCTAACTGCGTGAGCGTGAGAAAAGCAATTGCTGCTTGTATTTTTAAGAGTATAAATAATGATCTCTGTGGTTATTCTGGGACATATTGCACTATGATAAATTTGTTCCATTTTAATTTCAATTCAACGACTTATTTTTTTCCCCCAGAAAGCTATTTGAAATCTTATTTTGCAATCAGTTCGTTTAAAAGATACTTCCAAATGGGAAATTTGTTTTTCCAATTCTTTGATTAACCTCCTTAAACTGTTTGTTGGCATTCTCTCTGCAGGGATTTCAAAAAATCTCTAGGCCCTGTCCTGTGGCTGTGTCCCCGGGAGAGCTGTGCTCCTCTGGCGTGTTGGATTTAGAGTCCAAGCTTCAGTTCATCCAAGTCTTCCATAGTTTATATCTACTGCTAACAGAAAATTTCTTCTCCAGATATTCTGTGCTTTGTTCTGAACTTTCCCATATAGATTTGCTCTTCAGCTTGTTTTGTAATGATACGTTTAGTGTCAGAGGGAATTCGGGTGAGCTAAATTGTCCACATTTTAAAATTATTCTTTTAAATTCATATCATCAGACTAGAAGTTGGAAGAAGGCAGAGCAGCAATCCTAACAACTATGTTCTGCTCCTTCATTGGCTGTGAGACTGACTTTGTCTACTGGAACTGTCCATGCATGAGCCTCAAGGCTGGTGGCAGGAGGAAGCTGGGGCTGGATATGAGAGACCGTGCTCCTGTCCCCTCCCACACGGAACGCCAATAGCTTCACTTTTATTTATATATGTTGAGCTTCTGAGTAAAATTTCATTTGGAAAAAAAAAAGTGAATAGAGCATATTGCTACAAAATATTTTGAAAACAGGTGCTACAGATAGAATCTGAGTGAGGCTTAGGGGGTAGATACAATGCCAATCAGGCTCAAAGTAGATTTTGGTTCTATCTACTGCATGGCCTGAGTATCCAATCCATTCTGTGTACAGGCTGCTAACTAATCAACCCTTCCATTGATTATGGCTCATCACACCCAGGGTCTTCAAGGACAATTCACATTCATAATGGACCCAATGTTCCTCAGAAGCAATAACTGTCCAGTGAGTGCCTTGGAAACTTCCTCCCCACCTAGGGCTGAAGAAGCCTGGGCTCCTCATCTTGAAGAGCATCCTGAATTAAATCTTCCCTTTTTTCTGAACTCTTTTTCAAGGAGCCATACTATCCATTTTATTCTGTTTATCTTCGTAATTTAAATAATCACTAAAATTGTTAAATATTTAAAGTATGCAAGTGCATAGGAGAAGTGAGTCAGATATTGTTATTCCTATCTCCTTCCAGTGGTGCTCATATCTCCCTTGTCACTTGTGGAGAACATTGCTTGTGGTTTTTTTGACCAGAGGCCCTTGCCCATCTTCTGGAGACAGAGTAGTCTCTCCCTGGGGGAAGTGCTCTTCCCCTACTCCCTGGGTTCTGGAGAGGAGATTTTCAACACAACCCCCCTGAGCTTGGCTGTGGGTGAGTCATATGAGCAAATAGGCTAGACAAAATTCCCCTATGGGATTTATACTTTCTTTAGCAAGAAAGAAGTTATCTTTCTCCTGGAATTTACCAATGTGAGATGAGGTAAGCCTGAGTAGTAATTGCAGACTGTTCTAAGTTAGCTCAGATCTGCTCTGCTTTTGCCTATGTGATAGAAGGGCTGATTTTTATACTCTCCTGGTAATATTCTTAGGGTGGCAAGAAGTCTATCTCCTTGGCAGGGTGCCTTTAGCATGACTCTGCTCAGGAAACAGATAGTTTCTATAAAATAGAGGATTTCTATTTCTGAGAACTTAAAGATTTTAGTCTTTCCCTTTCAAAACACTGTCATCTTTTCTTGCTTCAGAAAAAGTTTGGAAACTAAAGCTAAAGTTTTATGACAGATTGCTGCTCCCACAGCTTCTGTGGTTGAGGCAAAAGCAAACAAGCATTTAACGGTTTTCACCTTTTAACTCTTTCCCGTCTGTGATATCCTGATTAAGTACATACAAATTATTTCTATATGTAAAATGTCCTCTATAAAATATATATTTTCCAGAAGGCCTGGGTAGCTCAGTCGGTTGAGCATCTGCCTTCTGCTCAGGTCATGATCTCAGGGTGGTGGGATGGAGCGCTGCATCCGGCTCCTTGCTCAGTGGGGAGCCTGTTTCTCCCTCTGCCTGCAGCTACCCCAGCTTGTGCTCTCTCTGTCTGTGACAAATAAATAAAACCTTAAAATATATCTATATATTTTTCCCTATAGCTTGCTTATATTAATTTCATAGGTCTATTTTATAAATATCTGCATTAAAGAGAATTAAAACAATTATTAATTTGAACCTTCCTAGTTGTGCTACCTTCATATTTCTTGTCCCATGAAAACATTATGAACCTTGCTACCTTCAAATTCAAATTCATGCTTTCTCATGCCTTTGTCAGCTAATTTCTACCTTTCAAACCCATGTGTGTTGAATAGATTCCTCTCTGCTCCCTGAGAAGTAGAGTGGGAAGGACAAATTGGTAAGAATCACACTGCTGTCATCCGCTATCCAGGTGAGCAGAGAGCTGGGCTATAGATCATCACTTTGGCCCAACTTGTCTCTGTCTTCTTTTTATTCATACATAAAAGACTACAGTGGTTAAGAATTCTTGGGCATCGTTTTAACAGAGTGCATTTCATTACTAATAAAAATGAAACAAAGCATTGGGAGTCTCTTTTTCTAAAGACATAATTGAAATATACATAATTTTATTGTATTACTTCTCCAATCATCGCTTACTTCTCTGCTGCTATGAGGGTAGATAACTGCTGCAGAGGCATATTGGGTACATAATCTGAGATTTCTCTTCACTTCTGGGATTGGTTCCTCTCTGCTTAGGACATCCCTTTCTCATCTATCAGGCAAAGGGAGTCCAAAATCTGGAGGTAAAAATGCATATTTAAATCATGTGTCATGTCTAAGCATCTCAGGTTTAAATGTGGTATTGGAATCTAAATTTTAGATACCTTAAAATGATTCAGACATAAAAGGTTGTAACATTTCTTTCCTACTGGTAAACATTACCCAGGAAATTGTTTGTGGTTTGAATTAGGGGTACTGCCCCCAAACAGTTATGCTTATAGTTCAGCAAATAATTTAGCTCCCAACAAATGAAAGAAGTAACAGGTGTTCAAAAATACATCTTTTGAAGAGATTACAATGTTTAAAAGTCTTTAAAATTGTTTCCTGGTAAATTTTCCTATGCAGGTCTTTATTAAAATTTACTTACCTAAGAGAAAAGAAACATATTCAACAACGCAGATATCAGCTGTAGATAAAAGAAGAGCCATCTCTTCACATAAGAGTTAGAGGATTCTCACAAATGATATAATTAGAGGACAATGTAATAAGTCTTACATTTGCAGCCTAAATGCTAGAATGAGGTTGTAATTATTGAAAACCCAATTGTGGTATGTATTCTGAAAGAATTCACAGATACTGCAATGAAAGGTCCTTCAAAGTCATTAAATACTTTAAATGGTATAAGAACTCCCCACCAAGGTTGTGCCCTGTTTGCATTAACAAATAAGAACACAGATACTATTACCAGATATTCTTACCATCACTATAGACTGTTCCTTAGAAAGCCAATGCAGACCTATAATTATCATTATGTTCACATACATTATGTTCTAAGAGTATAATTTCATCTAGCTCCCTAGACAAATATGCGGTATTTTAGAATTACAGAATGAAAACTTCTTGAGTATACAGAATGCAGTAAAATACGAACAAATACCATGAATATTTTTAAGGTTTCAATAAGGAGATTTTGAATTGGGAGAAAAAGACAACAGTGTTAAAGCTCTATATTACTTTCTGAAGTAAAGACGTGTGTGGTCTAAATGTATTTTAATAGGACAAGTTTAATTTAATGTTTGCATCCTGAAGGGGCAAAAAATGAAACAGAAAAGTGTCTATGTCCATTAACTACATTAATAAAAAAAACTCTACTTATGAAATAACCTCTCTAATAACTTCATGGATCATTAAAAGTTTGTGAAAGACCTATTGGCAGTCTGGCTTTGAGGTTCTTTAACTTAGAATCTTTATGGGGGAGGGAATGCAACATTCCTTTCAGTAAGTTCAAAATCATTCTTTGGAATTCTAGTCAGGTTTTACATTTGATTTTTATTGAGACTTGGGAAAGAAAGAAAGGCCACATTGTGACACTCTTGCTTTAGGAAAAAGCGATTTATGTGACAGAAATTTGCTTTTGATTCTCCTTACTCTTATTCTGAACCCCTGCTCCAGTTTGGGAGGCAGTGGTGGTGGACGTGGAAAATGGATCTTCATTTCCTTGTCTTAGGTGCTGAATACCTTCACTTATCTCTTCCATCAAATCCACCACCCCCCGTCAGAACTCCCAATTCATCAGTGTCTTGAATTTAATGATTAGTTTGAAAGATGACCTTCTATGTTTTCTTTTCCATGTGTAAGAATATGTGCACTTTCAAATTAATTCTAAATGGTAAATGTATTGATCAGGATGAAGGGTTCAGGGGCTTTGTGGTTAACTGAACAAAGAAGGGATCTAGGTTCATCTTGTTATTTACTTGTGTGTCTGAAAATTAGAGACTATATAGGAGTAACCTCCTCAGAAGTGTTGTGTTGCTTTGTTCTAAGAGAATTGTGACTTGATTATTAGTTAATTATTATTACTACTTATTTTCCACCTCAATTGTAATACTGCTTTGACACGTTGTACTCTAAAATGAACTCAAACTTCCAGGAAAAACAGGGACATAAGAACAAGCTTCTAACCTCCTCCTAGCAACTCACCAAAATAACAAAACATAATAAAAAATAGGAATAACATCTTCATCCATTCTGAAAGTAGGAAATGTGCCAGCTCTCCCCTACATGTTTGATCTATTTTTTTTTCCCACAAAATGTACAGATGTCAGCAAATTGATGTAGACAATAGGCATTGTCACTCATTTCCCATTTTTTTAAATGATTATTTATTTGAAAGAGAGAGAAAAAGCGAGCGGGGGCGGGCAGAGGGAAAAAGGGTCTTTCTTTAAATTCTTTCTTTAAATTGAATTTAATTAACATACAGTGTATTATTAATTTCAGAGGTACAGTTCAGTGATTCTTCAGTTGTATATAACACCCAATGCTCATTCCATCAGTGCCCTCCTTAATCCCCATCACCCAGTTACCCAATCCCCCCACCTACCTCCCCTCCAGCAACCCTCAGTTTGTTTCCTGGAGTTCAGCATCTCTTATGGTTTGCCTCCCTCTCTCTTTTCATCTCATTTTATTTTTCCTTCCCTTCCCCTATGCTCATCTGTTTTGTATCTTAAATTCCACATATGAATAAGATCATATGCTATTTGTCTTTCTCCGATTGACTTATTTCGCTTAACATAATAGTTATGTTCCATCTCTAGTTCCATCCATGTCATTGCAAATGTCAAGATTTCATTCTTTTTGATGGCTGAGTAATATTCATACACACACACATACACACACACACACCACATCTTCTTTATCCTTTCATCTGTCTCTGGACATCTGGGCTCTTTCCATATTTGGCTATTGTGGACATTGCTGCTATAAACATTGGGGTGCATGTGCCCCTTCGAATCACTGTTTATATCCTTTGGATAAATACCCAGTAGTGCAACTGCTGGGTCATAGGGTAGTTCTATTTTTAACTTTTTGAGGAACTGCTATACTGTTTTCCAAGGAAGGGGAGAGAGAGAGTCTTAAGCAGACATCCCACCAAGCCGTGGAGCCCAACTACATGCCGACAGGGCTCCATCCCACAACCCTGAGATCATGACCTGAGCTGAAACTAAGAGTCAGACAAATGACCGACTGAGCCACCCAGATGCCCCACACATTTCCCTTTCATAGGAGAACTATATAACACTGTGCAATAATCTGAAAGAAATTCTGGATAGTTCATGTGAAAGATTAAGAGCTTTTGGCAATCACAGTGTAAAAGAGATGTGAAATATCTGCTCAGGGTTCTCTATTTTCAGCAATGCTTAGATGCAGAGGAGAAGAAGGAAGGGATAGTCTGCAGCCTAATTCCTGATTTTATGTGGGTCTATATTCTGAAAGGTTCTTTGGGAAGGTTTCAACATGGGGTAGGGGAGCCGTCCAATATGGAGGGGTGGGGTCTAAAGGAAAGTGTATGTTCTGAGGTGGAAGCAGGGACTGACTGACATTTTTTTGTTTTTGTTTCTTAAGATTTTATTTGTTTATTTGACAGAGACAGAGAGTGAGAGCACATAAGCAGGGGAAATGGCAGAGGGAGAGGAGAAGCAGGCTCCCCACCGAGTAGGGAGAGTAATGCAGGGCTCAATTCCAGGACGCTGGGATCATGACCTGAGCTGAAGACAGATGCTTAAATGACTGAGCCACCCAGGCGCCCCTTGGCTGACCTTCTTACACCATTTTAGCAGCTGCAGACCCATGGCAGTAAGGGCAGCTGTGGCGGGAATATGCAGGACATGTGAACCTAACTGCCTGGGGTGGTCTTATTTGCTGTTAAGCAACATAAAATGTTCAGGCATAAGGTTACAGGCCTATATATGGTTAATAAATTGGGAGAGAAATTGTGGTATAGTCACACAACAGAATACTACACAGCAAGGAGAAAGAACAAAGTACTGCTATATTCAAAGCATGGAAAAATCTAAGATGATTCATCCTGAGTGAGTCAGACATAAAAGAGCATACACTGTATGGTTCCATCTCTCCAGAATGCAAACACAAGCAAAAGTAATGTATTTGATAGACATAAGAATAGGAGTTAACTTTAGACGGAGGTAATGACTGGGCGGTGGCAGGAAGGAGGCTTTGGGAGTGCAGATAATGTTCCATATGCATAATGGGTATAAAGATTGTTTGCTTAGTCAACATTAATTGAGGCATTCACACTTTATTATAGGCATATGCAATTTTATTATATGTGTATTACATAATTTATTCTATGTATATTGCATGTTTTACCTTAAAAACATGGCAAATCCCATTATGTGGCAAGGAAAAGAACTAACTGAAGATACTTTAGGAAAGTTGGGGCTCTTTACAGCTGCAGAAGGACCTGCACTGGAATTGGGAAGTCGTGCCCAAGGCTGTCGATCTGGCACGTAGCCTCTCCCCTCCACAGCGTGTTGATTTTCTTTCCTTTATGCGTCTGTTCCTTTTCGCCGGCTCTCTCATACTGCGGCTTGTGCATGCGTTGGGTTTTCCACAGCTGCGGATCAATCTCATGGCATTCTTTCACCTTCAGTACCACCCTCTCACCATCCCAGTCTCCCTACTACTCTGACAATTTCCTGAGGGGTGGCTCTGAATCACGGGAACACCCATGGAGGTCTGCCCTTGAGAAGGGGCCCACCTGATCCGGAGCATGGATACCTAAGTGCCAGAGGTTGAGACGGGGAGGGTTCCCTTTGGAAGCGTGTGGGCAGGCAGGGCCAGCAGTAACTCTGCACCGCAGCCCAGGCCACCTGTTTGTCTTCTCTTCACTGATACAATTTCAAAGATGTCTCCTCCTGACCTTGTCAAGGTAGGACTCCCGTGAGCAAAAGAGTTGCAGTAGCTTTCTCTGGGTTGTGAGAGTCCGAGTTACTTCTGTTCCCTTCTTTGTGTCCTTTTTTATAGCCCAAGTCGTTACAATTAGCTTGTAATCATTTTATAACTAGAAAAAGGCAATTTCTATTAAAAATAGAAGAGGGGCGCCTGGGTGGCTCAGTTGGTTAAGCGTCTGCCTTTGGCTCAAATCATGAACCCGGACTCTCCGGATGGAGGCCACATCGGGCTTCCTGCTCAGTGGGAAGTCTCCTTCTTCCCCTCCCTCTGCCTGCTGCTGCCCCTGCTTGTTCTCTCTCTCTCTGTCAACTAAATAAATAAAATCTTAAGACAAAATAAAATAAAATGGTTTTAAAACCAGTCAAGAGGATGAATCTGGCTTTCTTAGCAGATATGGAAAAGTACACGAGTGGTTGGAATTTTGAGATACAGGGAGTATTTGGTATTATTGATACGCTTTAGCTGGAGAACAGTCTTTTGAATCAGATCTTGTAATTCCAGAGAATCTTCTGTGGGTCATTGTAAATAAGTAGTGGGAATGCACAGTCCTATGAAGAAAATTCAGGGCCAAATGAATGGAGAAAAATGGAAGTAGAAATAGCAAATATGTCTCAGGGCCGTAGATGCTCTTTCTGCTGGTGTTTTTAGTTTATCGATAGAAAGAAATGGTTAGGAGATGGTCTGTGATGTTTCCTCAGAGCTCTGGGAATTGGATGCTGAATCCAACCCTCCTGTGACTCAAACTCAAGGAATGCCAGATTCACAGCAAATGGTACTTGCGACCAAGCACCAGTACCCGATCCTAGGGATGGGTTAGTGGGTAAGTTATATTTGACAAACTGCTGAAATCGATGAGAAGTAGCTATACCAGAGAATGAGGGACTCTGTGACTGACAGTGCCTAAATGTTGAAGGGAATTTATTGCTAATGGTTTCTGTAGATTGACAGACACCCACACTTGCCTCTCTTAATCACAAATGTCTTGAGTATAGTCATGGAGCCTCTGTTGTGGTGTGGATCTCTATGACATGTTCCTTGTCCTGGCTTTTCCTTGTCATGAAATAACCCGGTACTGGGTGAAGCTTGTTGTGTCTCATGGCAATTTTGATTACTGATCCAAATCACTGCCGCTAACTGAGCAGTAAATGTTGCAATGTATGCTAGCAGATTTATTTCCTAAGATTCTTCCAGCTTTTAAATGCTCAAATATATTTGAAACTAAACCTTTGGAAAAATATTCAAGTGATGCTCGGTGTCAGCTCTTCAGTAATTTTTGGTAGAAAATGTGGCTTCCTTTTGCAAAGAAATCCAATTGTTGAGGGGCGCCTGGGTGGCTCAGTGGTTAAGCATCTGCCTTTGGCTCAGGGCCTGATCCCAGGGTGCTGGGATCGAGCCCCACATCAGGCTCCCTGTTCTCCTGGAGCCTGCTTCTTCCTCTCCCACTCCGCCTGCTTGTGTTCCCTCTCTCACTGGCTGTCTCTCTCTCTCGGTCAAATAAATAAATAAAATCTTAAAAAAAAATCCAATTGTTTAATTATTATGATACCACATACAACACATCATAATAAAACTTTTCTGTTGAAAAGATCAGTTCTTTCAAGAACAGAACATCAAGAGAAGCATAACACAGGTACTGACTTTTATCACATTGGGTGGAGACACTTTCAAACATTAGTTTTTATCATGACCGGGACTTGCAAAATAAAGGACTTTTTTTCTTTTCTTAAAAGAAAAATTATTTTCAATTTAATTCAGTCACTCAGAAGGAATCATGATGTACGTTCAAAAAATAGCATTTTCCTATTTTCCATTTGACTTTGTACTGGTCTTTTCACCTATCTTTTACAGATAAAGTGATAAAAGGGGACAGTTCAACTGAAGCTTTGAATATAATTTTAGGAGGCAAAAGTTTGACATATGTGTTTTGAGAAATCTGGGGTTTAATAAAAAATTATAGAGTAGTGGCTACAAATAGATAAAATGCATATGCTGCATCTTTTCTAGGAGCTCAAGCTCCTTACACATATTATGTCATTTATCCTCACGAATATAGAGAAACAGAAAGACAAAACGGTGTCTTTGAAGCATACATGACATGGGCTGGGGATAACACTTGTCAGGGTAGGAAATGTTTTTTTAATGATCTGAGTTTTCAGGGTCTGGGCTTTTTTTTGTACAAAAGTAACATTTTAGGATTTTTATAAACTATATTTTACAATTTATTTTATAGAAATAGAGTATTTGGGGAATTATTAGAGCACCTAAGGTTTCTAAGACATTCTCAGTTTTCTTATTCCTGTTACTTATTTTGTAAGTGATGTTTCTGAATGAGTAGTAACAAAATCACAAATGCCTCCTTACTGAAATTTAAAATAATTATTTTGTGTACAACTTCCTTTTCTCAATGAGAGGTATCAAATTGGGTGTGCAGTTATGATTTTTCAGTTTTCACTTTATGAACACTGCTTTGTGACATAGCCCCTGGGGTCAATAACAGTTTACATGAGTCAAAATGCCATAAATAAGCTTTTATTGTACTGAAAAATAGACACATTTTAATTTTAACAGCGTAGAAAATATCCTTTCCAATTTCCTATGTTTTGGGGGCTCAGTTTATGTCCAGCTGTCACTGTTTACATCTCTTGCTATTTTTGCAATGAGTAATTGCCTGAACCCTGAGAAAACAATTTCTTTTTGAAAAGAATTAAACTCATCCATCATAAATATGTTGTTATTTCATTTGTGAAGTTATTCTTTGATAAAAGTTTGGAAAATCCAAGCTAAATTTGTATGTACATTAGCTATGGTCAAAGTATAATGGATAGATAGTAATGAGGGATTATTACCCATTCCTTCTCTGTATTTCTCCTTTATTGTCATAGTCCCAGTTTCTTCTTGTTTCATATGTTTTCAGTATTTTCTTTCTTCTTCAACTTTCCTTACCCCAAGCTGGAGTTATTTCATTTCCCAAAGTGAGTTGAAATTTTAGTGATTCATTGGAATTTAAGGTGTTTAGAGGGAAATCAAATGTTCAAATAAAGGGACAGTTATTAAAAACAACAACAAAAACTGCATCCACAGCTGAGTTTTAAAACCTCCTCTAAATTCAGCTCTAGTCATATTATTAGATATAACTTCAGTACATGTAGATCCTTTCCTCATTGGACACTTCTTGAGTGTATTTGATCCAATAGTCTTGGCATTCACCTGATCGACAGTTAATGCATTCTGGCGCAGGAGATAACTTTCATTCTACAGACCAGGGAACTGAGAGGAAGTTTAGTTATATACCCAAGATGATATTAGGTGGTGATGGGAGAAATGTATTTTCTACTGCCCTTGCTGGACAGTTGGTGTATTAGCTATTGTGCCATGGCCCGAGTGGAGGCCTGTTTGATGCCTGAAGTCATCAGCTCTCAAGTTGGTAGAAACAGTTGGGAATATGCAAAATTGTAGGTTAGGTGTACTGAAAAATATTTCAGTACGGACTATTATTGGTGAAATTAAAGACTGAAAGTTCTTCTTTCTTTATTTTTTTAAAGATTTTTTAAATGTTTTTTTATTATATTATGTTAGTCACCATACAGTACATCCCTGGTTTTTGATGTAAAGTTCAATGATTCATTAGTTGCTTATAACACCCAGTGCACCATGCAATACGTGCCCTCCTTACTACCCATCACCAGCCTATCCCATTCCCCCACCCCCCTCCCGTCTGAAGCTCTCAGTTTGTTTCTCAGAGTCCATAGTCTCCCATGCTTCATTCCCCCTTCTGATTACCCCCCCTTTCTTTATCCCTTTCTTCCCCTACCAATCTCCCTAGTTCTTATGTTCTATAGATGAGAGAAACCATATGATAATTGTCTTTCTCCACTCAACTTATTTCACTTAGCATTATCTCCTCCAGTGCCGTCCATGTTACAGCAAATGTTGAGAACTCGTTCTTTTTGATGGCTGAGTAATATTCCATTGTATATATGGACCACATCTTCTTAATCCAGTCATCTGTTGAAGGGCATCTCGGTTCCTTCCATGATTTAGCTATGTGGACAATGCTGCTATGAACATTGGGGTGCATATGGCCCTTCTCTTCACTACGTCTGTATCTTTGGGGTAAATACCCAGTATTGCAATGGCTGGGTCATAGGGTAGCTCAATTTTTAACTTTTTAAGGGACCTCCACACTGTTTTCCAAAGTGGCTGTACCAACTTGCATTCCCACCAACAATGTAGGAGGGATCCCCTTTCTCCACATCCTCTCCAGCAATTGTTTCCTTGTCAATTTTTGCCATTCTAATTGGCGTACGGTGGTATGTTAGTGTGGTTTTGATTTGAATTTCCCTGATGGCTAATGATTTTGAACATTTTTTCATGTGTCTGTTAGCCATTTGTATGTCTTCATTGGAAAAGTGTCTGTTCATATCTTCTGCCCATTTTATGATTTGTTTATTTGTTTCTCGCGTATTGAGTTTGAGAATTTCTTTGTAGATCTTGGATACCAGTCTTTTATCTGTAATATCGTTTGCAAATATATTCTCCCATTCCGTGGGCTGCCTCTTAGTTTTTTTACTGTTTCCTTGGCTGTGCAGAAGCTTTTTGTCTTGATGAAGTCTCACAAGTTCATTTTTTCTTTTGTTTCTCTTGCCTTTGGAGATGTGTCATGAAAAAGGTTGGTTTGGCCGATGTCGTAGAGGTTGCTGCCTATGTTCTCCTCTATGATTTTGATGGATTCCTGTCTCACATCGAGGTCTTTCATCCATTTGGAGTTGATCTTTGTGTATGGTGTGAGAGATGGTCAAGTTTCATTCTTTTGCATGTAGCTGTCCAATGTTCCCAGCACCATTTATTGAAGACACTGTCTTTTTTCCACTGGATGTTTTTTCCTGCTTTATCAAATATTAGTTGCCCAAAGAGCCAAGGGTCCATTTCTGGGTTCTCTATTCTGTTCCATTGGTCTATGTGTCTGTTTTTGTGCCAGTACCATGCTGTCTTTGTGATCACAGCTTTGTAGTACAGCTCGAAATCTGGCATTGTGATGCCCCCAGCTTTGTTTTTCCTTTTCAACAGTTCCTTGGAGATTCAGGGCCTTTTCTGGTTCCATACAAATTTAAGGACTATTTGTTCCAGTTCTTTGAAAAACGTCATTGGTATTTTGATTGGGATAGCATTGAAAGTGTAGATTGCTCTGGGTAGAATGGACATTTTAACTATGTTAATTCTTCCGATCCATGAGCATGGAATATTTTTACATCTTTTTGTGTCTTCTTCAATGTCTTTCAAGAGTGATTTATAGTTTCTAGAATATAGGTCCTTTACGTCTCTGGTTAAGTTAATTCCAAGGTAACGTATGGTTTTTGGTGCTATTGTAAATGGGATGGATTCCCTAATTTCTCTTTCTTCAGTCTCATTATTCGTGTATAGAAATGCAACTGATTTCTGAGCATTGATTTTGTATCCCACCACATTACTGAATTGCGCTATAACTTCTAATAGTTTGGGCGTGGATTCTTTTGGGTTTTCCATCTAGAGTATCATGTCATCTGCGAAGAGAGACATTTTGACTTCTTCTTTGCCGATTTGGATACATTTTATCCCTTTTTGTTGTCTGATTGCTGTTGCAAGGACTTCTAGTACTATGTTGAATAATAGTGGCGAGAGTGGGCATCCTTGTCGTGTTCCTGATCTTAAGGGAAAGGCTTCCAGCTTTTCCCCATTGAGAATGATATTTGCTGTAGGCTTTTCATAGATGGTTTTTATGAGATTGAGGAATATACCCTCTATCCCTACACTCTGAAGAGTTTTAATCAGGAAAGGATGCTGTATTTTGTCAAATGCTTTTTCTGCATCTATTGAGAGAATCATATGATTTTTGAATTTTTCCTTCTGGATAAAATCTATGACACTGATTGATTTGTGGATGTTGAACCACCCTTGCATCCCAGGGATGAATCCCACTTGGTCGTGATGGTTAATCCTTTTAATGTACTGTTGGATTCTATTAGCCAGGATCTTGTTGAGGATTTGGGCTCCATATTCATTAGGGAAATCGGTCTGTAATTCTCCTTTTTGATGGGGTCTTTGCCTGGTTTGGGGATCAAGGTAATATTGGCCTCATAGAATGAGTTTGGTAGCTTTCCTTCTGTTTCTATTTTTTGAAATAGCTCTAGGAGAATAGGTATTATTTCTTCTTTGAATGTTTGGTAGAATTCCCCAGGAAAACCGTCTGGTTCTGGAGTTTTGGTTTTTGGAAGGTTGTTTATCACTGACTCAATCTCTTCATAATTAATTGGCCTGTTTAAAAAATCAATTTCTTCCTGTTTCAGTCTTGGTAGTTTATAGGTTTCCAGGAAAGATTTTATTTATTTGTTTGATAGAGAGAAAGAGGGAACCTGACTTGGGGCTCAGTCCCAGGATGCTTGGGATCATGACCTGAGTCGAAGGCAGACACTTAACTGAGCTACCCATGTGTCCCAGAGAAGTTCTTCTTTAGAACATATAGAGAACATGGGACACCTGGGTGACTCAGTCAGTTAAGTGTCCGCCTTAGGCTCAGGTCATGATCCCAGGGTCCTGGGATTGAGGCCTGCATCGGGCTCCCTGCTCAAGGAGGAGACTGCTTCTCCCTCTGCCCACTGCCACCCCCCCCACCCCCCGCCTTGTGCGCTCCCTCTCACTTTCTCTCTCTCTCTGACAAATAAATAAATAAAATCTTAAAAAAAAAAAAAGAACATATAGAGAACAATCTAAGCACACTTGCTATGGTGGTTTTGTCGTTTATCATAATGTGCAAGTATACAGTACATATTTATTTTATTGTTTGATAAGCATTTTATATTGCAGTATGCCCTTTGACAACAATACATTTAAAAATAAAAGAGCATGATTAATTAAATATTAAGGGCTGAATTTTCAAATCTCAAGAAAGTTGATGAAGATCGTGTAATTTGTACGTAATGTCTATACGTAGTTTCAGTGGTGGTACTTTATGGTCACATAAAAATCAGAAGACACAGATACACAAAAAAGCATCAGCACCTACTCAAAGTGTTATAATTTATTTTAAGAGAATTGTAGAAAAAGACAATAATTTAACACGTGCCATTGCAGAAGGTACATTTACACATCAGTCTGTGAAACATGACTTTTCATTTAGATTGAGTGACAGTTGTATTTTTATTTGCTTTTTTCATTTCCCAGTTTTATGTGTACAGCTGTTGTGTTTGGTTTCACCATCAGAGGACGAGCTTCACAAATGTTTGAGAGATGCTGATTTTATATCAGTGTCATTAGAATAGAAGTTATAGAAACAGAAATAGAAATCAAATAGAAAATCAGTTGATTTTAACAATAGTATTTTCCTTCTGAGACATGAAATCAGATATACCTGGGAGCTCACACTGTTGAAGATGAAAATTTGACAATATTGTGATTGCTACTGTGAATTTGGTGAAAAGTTTAACATTAAAGATAAGTGTATTTGCTTTTGTGGCAATGATTGGAGTGTACATTTTGGTGGTCTATAGCATTATGGTAAAAGTAATGTTCTTGTTAAATTAAGAAATCCATAGATCAAAAATGAACTTGGAATTGGCTCATTTGAACACGTAATTCATAATTACATCTAAATAAGCTATGATCATCACTGATGAAATTAGCAGCTGTATTGACAAAACTTAAAAGTATTTTTACATATAAACAGAGTAACTGAACTATAAAAAATATTGCAGCAAAGCAGAACATGCCTTCTCTCTTGGCTGTTCATATAATATCAGATTTTAAAAATATCTGAGACTTCATAAAACACTTCATTGATCAATCTAAATGTCTGATAATAGTACTAAACATTTTTTTTAAATGAGTCTTATAAATATTTATTGCATTTTGCTCGGTCAGTTGGAAACACTTAATCAAAATATTCAGTAAGTCAGCTGCTGAGAACTTCAACTTTGAGTGTTTTTAGCCAATTTTGATTATTGAACGCTAAGTGTATGAAAATGAAGACATTGAAATCTCCACCTAAAAAATCAAGGGAAGAATTCAGCAAATAAACAATGAGAACATAGACTGTGTAAAAGTTTTAATTTTGAAATTCTAAAATTGTAGTTAGAAGTCTTAATTGTGGGAAGATTCTTGATGGAGCATCTATTTTTATGATAATATGATAAAAACACTTGTTGGAGAGAGATACTTTGAATAGAGGGAAGACTACCTGTAACAACACTTGGGCTGAAACACACATTTTAAAACAAAATTTAGAATTGGAAAACACTCTTTGTTTAGCAAAATTTTCACTGAGTTTTATAGTAATGTGGCAAGAGTGTTTTATTTTGATTAAAAATACTATAGTATACTGGAAGTAGTCAATTGAAGATATCAGTATATGAAAACTTATTAATTATATAATTCAGTTCTGATCAAGGCATCCAGCAAAATGCATTAAAAATTTTTAATAATAATATCCTACTTAAAAGTACATTCTTCAAAAAAATAGTTGTGACATGATATTAGGTGCACATGAGGTTTAGAAACTGATCATAATACATGAATGTGTATCAAGATTTACCATTCTGTTTATAATTACTTATAAAGAGTATAAAGACTGTCTGGTTTTAATACACATTGGTACAGATGGATGTGTGGTATTTTATTTGTTATAAAACATTTCATTTAAAAAATTAGTTTTTGAGTAGAACCATTATAAATGAAACCTGTTTTGTAACATTAAATCTTTTAGGCCAATCACTCACTTTTTCACTAAGATCTGACATTGTATCCTGACTTTAAAATTGTTACAAAAAGCTGAAACTTTTTATTGTGATTAACTATAGGTATTTTAAAGACCTTTTCTCCCTGAAAATTTAACATGTGCTAGAGATGCTAAAGTTGTGGTTTTGTCAAGGAGCTGACAAAGAAGGAGCTCGGCAGGCAGATGGGTTGTGCAGCCAAGGTCCATACAGGGAAGTATTCACACAGATACTGGAAGAGTTCAGGAACCAGATGGGATGGTGAGGTAACCCAGGGATTAGCAATAAGAGCACATTAATACCATTGATACTACCCCTAGGTCTAGGAAATATAGAGAAGAGATGGCGTTACCAGACCCCAGAAGCTAGGAGGAGCTAGACCCATGGAGGGAATGGCTGTTCAATCTGAAAAGATGCCACTTAAGGCAGGTTTATGGGAGGTATGAGAAAAACCTTGTTTTTTCCCTTTCAGCCCATCTTCCAGTGCCTGCCCTGGTCAAATCTACCATTCAACAGACCAGGGGAGGAAGTGGGAATGGGTCGGAAAGCAACAAGGTAATGACCAGCACAGAGATAACCTTTGAACATAATACACTTAGCCAAAGATAAGAATGGGTCTTCTTAATGTTGATCGTGTTGATAGTAGTAAAATATGACACATGGATATACCAATCTCGAGTACTAGCTCTCATCTGCTTTCCTATCCTTTCTTTCGAATAGTTTCACAAAGACGTATTTCTACGAACATTGTAATTATATACAATTAATACAAAACAACAGCAGTTTTTAAAAATAAAAGTGCAAAGTCAGATATTTTATTCACAGGACTTTACTCAACACCTAATTATCTATTCTAATTTGCACGTAATTATTCTGTGTACTACTTGAAAGCAGACCAGGCACAGTAGTTGAGGAAGGTAAAATGGGCTGGCTGGTGTAGACAAAAACAAACCCAAAGTTGGAATATTTCCCAGTTGATAATGAGGAAGAGAACAGGAAAGAAAAAAAAAACAACACATAAAATTGAGACAAAATAATTTAAAAAGTTTTTTGTGGTTGTTTAATATAAAAAACAATCTATCATAGCCAACTTGAGAACCCTTGAGGGCATGCACCTGAGGCTTGAAATCTTGCATTTATTGATATTGCTAAAGGTTGAACATGAATCACTGAGAAAAGGTTAAATTATTCACAGTATCAGCTGTTTAAATGGAGAGAATATATAAAAGTTGTTCTATAGATCTGCAGACTCCCATGGTATCTGTCTTCTAGTTGAAAAACTAATGTATTTTGACTACTTCAAAGTGTCTTGATACCATATAGATAGATAGATAGATAGATAGATAGATAGATAGATAGATAGATAGATCTCTCATTACTAGAGTAAGATACGTAAAAACATTAAATGTGAACAAGGAAGATTACTGTAAGGAAAACAGTGAAATGTTATACAGGTTACCCTTAAACACACTCACACACACATCCCGTCTTCAGAATGAAGACTCCCAAGAGCAACATTAATTCATTTATTCTACAAATTTTTACTGAGTACGTACTATACATCAGACATATTTTAAGTATGTTTTCTTTGTTTAAAAGTGACTTCATTTCCAAAAATCATCTCACAGGGTAACTATATAAAATTTTAAACAGCTAGTAGAGTGCAAATGCACTTTTAATTGCATCATTATTTATTTTGAAATTGACCTATAACTGTAACTGGTGACATGTGAATGTGAGACATTTTCATTTGCTTATTTACTGATACTGAAATACTCAGTTTATTAGGGACAGGGTTAGCAACTGAGATAGATTGATAATCCATTTTAAAGACAATGTCAAGGGATATTTGTTGAATATTGTCCAACAATTTATTTTAAAAAAGAGGAAATACTAGTATTTGCATGTTACAGCCAGAGAATTACAATGTTCGTAGAAATATGTCTTTGTGAAACTATTCGAAAGAAAGAATAGGAAAGCAGATGAGAGCTAGTACTCGAGATTGGGTTCCTGACTCCACTGCTGCCACCAATTTCACCACCCAAAATGATTTATGAAATGTGTTTATATTTAACTGCATATTTCTGGAGAGAAACTTGCAGCTTTCACCAATCTTAAGACCCCCGAATGGTAAAGTGCCATTGAACTAGGGTGACTGCTATCTGCTTTCTTATTATTTCAGTGAAAGATGGGCCACAAATTAGTGAAGAAAAATACTTCCCCTGGGTTCGGTTATTTATATATCCCAATGTATTTATTAATGATGAAAGTGTCACCTTTGTTTCCTCAAATATACCCAGATGAGTATCAGTGAGCAATTAACACAATTAAAATCATTTTGATTTTTTAATGTCATATTTGTTATTGATTATAAAATTCTAAGTCAATTAATGTATCCTTTGGAGGAGGGATGTGAAAGATGACAGTTCTTCATTTGTAAAAGTTAAGTGGTAGAAAATGGAATTTCATTGTTTAATGACTTGTAATTTAACCAGTGAGAGAATAAAGATATTTATCATCTCACAGATAAATATATTATATGTCTAATTTATACCTACCCTGAATAGTTTCAAATCATTAAACATGAAAAAAGTAAATTCATGCAAAATCTTTAAAAATAATTAAAATCAAACAATCTGAAATATAGTAAAGAAAAGATTATAGAAGACAAATCTGTTAAAGTCACCCTTCTTTCTCTCCAAGTTTCTCCCTTCTTCCTTCTCATTTCCATCTCTCATCTCCCATTTTTATTATTGGGCCAGAGTCTCTGACAAAGGTATCCTCCCTATCCCCCATTACAAAATCCAAAGTTTTTGAATAGTCTGACTATTGCATACATTTCATTTGGTGCTGATTTTTAATTTCTAACCAGTGATTAGGAAGTTTACTTAGATTGATCTTTACCTATGTATTTCACTTTTTACTTGTATTGATAAATAAGGTGATCTATTGTCAATGTAAGCCTGAAGACTTTAATGCAGTAAAATATCACCAATTCTGTATCCTGCCATCTATTTAATGAAGTCAGCCCTACGTATTTTTGAATCTTGAATCTACCGACCAGAACTGGTGAGTGGCAGATGCCCCATTTATTTCTCAGAATCTGTCCACTTCTCATTCTTGCCTTGACTTTTGGTTTATTGTCCTGTTCCTTAATTTCTGATCTTCATGTTGGTATTTGGTCATCATGGTTTCACACTTGGCTGTCTCTTAAGAACGAGGTTCAACTCCAATTCTTCATCACATTTCTAAAACACCTTTATATGTGTTAAAGTCATTTTCAATGACAAAACCTTGATGCATTGATTGCACTGTCCTGTTTCTTCTATATGTATGCCCCTGAGGACTTGTATCCTACCATTAATGTGCTTAAAACAGTGTGAGGCAGACTGTATATTATGAAGTTTAAATGGCATTTCCTTTAAAATAGCTATATAAATTAAGTTGAAGTAATGCTTTCAATGAAGTTAGTGAGTAGATAGAGCATAATGTGATCTATTAGAGATGCAAGGAGTCCTTTTTAGTAATGTGTATTATTAATTCTGTATCATTGAATATTATACTTTCTTAGTACATATTTAACTTGGTACAATATAAGCATTTAATTTGGGAGTATATGATTTATCCAACTTACTTCCAAAGAGAATTTGAGGTCAAGCTGAGGCATTTGAACAGGACTGGTCTTTGACTGAAGAAATAATCATCTAAAATATGTAAGATGTCTAACAATTTAGTGGTATGTATGTGGCTTTCAGTTTTGAGGTAATCTATCTTTCCTAACAGGCTCTCCATTTAATGTTGTGTGAAGTACCATGTAATGATTGCTACCAGTGAAGTTAAATGCCTTTGTAATTAAATCTATATTGAACAGATTTCTTTGTCTTTACTAGGCAGTTTCCTGCTGTGTGTTTAAACTTGCAGCAGTTTAGAGTATTATTACGGTAAATGTAAAATATCTGAGAATGAAAGGGAACTGTGTTCTGTGACAGGGCAAATATATTTTCCCAAATAAACAGGCATTGAATTGTATTTATTTATCTAATTACATACGTTGTAATGCCCATTATAGCATAGGAAAGAAAATACCTTTTGTGAAATGGAAAGTATGGAAAATATTATAATATATTATGACAAGGAATATAGAAATGTTTATAATTATCTCTTTCACTGTATAATCTTCCTAAGTACTCCATGGGAAGCATGATTCATGGTGGTTGAAAGCACTAACTCAGGAGTTGGAATGACTTTAAGTTCCGATGGCTTTGTTTACTAGCAATGTGAGCTTGGGTTATTTACTTATCATATTTAATCCTGTCAAAAGAGACAAATAATAGTACCTGTGGCAAGAGATGGTTTGAAATTTAAATGTGAAGATGTGTACTTAAACTGCCTAGGACAGTGTCTGGTGCCTAATAAATATGAGCTATTATAATTTTTTTTTCTTACTAAATAACCTCTCGACATGAAATTATATTGTGATTTATTTAAGAAACTCTATGAGTATAAAATACTTAAATTTAGCATATAAATTGGGGTGCGGATGTCCATAGAAAACATCTTTTTCAAAAATTATTTATATCATAATATATAATATATATCATATTTCCTATCTCATAGTGGTCTGTGCCTTATTTTAAAATTAAGGAAAGCGGAAGTGATTAACATGGTATCTGAATGAAATTCTGTTTGCATAATATTAACTATACATAGTAAAGTCCACAAAATAGTTATTATAGAGCCAGTGCCTTTGCTTAAACTCCAGATTCTCCTTCAAAACTGTAGGATAGATTCATTAACTTTAGTAGAATAATATGAATATTTGAATATACATGAATGTAAGATAATATTTATTTGCAAAAAATAGAAATGAACAAAATTAGGTTTAGTAAAAACAATTTGTGGCTGTGCTTAATAGTTATGGCTGAATACATGTGTCTAAATTTGCCATACAAAGTTAGTCGTTGATTAACATTCGAATGCTCAAGTGTTAAAGCAACTACTAGCTAGCGGACTGTTAGAGCATGACAGGTAGTTATCTGTAATTGGCTTTTTCTTCATTTTGTATTCTTAAATGTCACTTGGGTATTTTTTCTTAATTGGAAAGGGGTGGTCATATTTGTAGAATTCTTACCACTATAGTTTGTGTCTCATGAGATTTAAACTGAAATTACTGTTCTAACTCATTATGCTATTTTGAGGGAGTGAATAGAAAGAGAAAAAGGGAGGTAACTTATATTGTCACAAAGTCCCAAAGTTTTGGGGAATTAAAAGTTCAGAAGTGTAAGTGAAATCATATAGTATTTGTCTTTCTCTGTCTGACTTATTTCACTTAGCATAATGCCCTCTAGGTCTATCCGTGTTGTCAGAAACAGCAAAGGTCTCGTCCTTTTTTATGGCTGAATAACATTCCTATTCACCTACAGGTAGGTGCGCGAACACACATACTTTTTATCCATAACATAGACAAGTTGAATCACACCTGAAATTAATGTAACATTGTGTGTCAGCTATTCTCAAAAAAAGTTCAGAAGCATGGATGTAAAATAGTTTAAAAGTTCATTAATTGGTGCTAGGACTTGTTGAAGATAGCTGGAAGGAACAAGCGACTGGCATACCAGTATGTAGTCTGACCCGTTCTGCTCTTCCATTGGTTCACTGTATATTCATGTTTGTGCAGGTAAGAGTTTCTTTTTTTTTTTTTTTTCCTCTCCATAGCAGCGTCTTCCAGTCTGAATCTTGCATTCTCTCTGTCCTAAACCTGGAAAGATCAAAATGTAACTCAGTCCAGTTGTCTGGGTATTAGGTAAACCTGTGGGTCAATATCAGCTTATTTCTTCCCAGTGAATCAGAACAGAAGCAGAGAGATTGGACTTTGGCTAAGGGAAGAAGTGGGAGAAGCATTTCACAATTACCTGAGATATGAGTAACTGTGCCTTATTTTAAAATTGCCTAAGGAAGATGGAAGTGATTAACATGGCGTTTAAATGAAATAATGTTCGCAGAGAATTTTGCTTCAAAAAAATAATGCACATTCTAGTCTTTCCCTGTTTACTATCTATTAGTTAAATTAAAGTCTGTAGGTCATATAACATGAGTATTAATTGCCAGTGATGTATCAGTATTGGTCACATATAACATGCCTCTTGATGCCTGGAAAGATCTAAATCTTACTATTTTATTGTATCCATTGAGTTCTGTAATGCCTTGTGGTATTTTGAAAGAACGCATTGGTTTGACATTAGACAGTTCAAACGTCAGCTCTGCCAGTCACCAGCGTCAGAGTACTACTAATTCCTTCCTATGAGCTTCAATTTCTTTGCTCATAAAATGGAACTATTGAAGGATGTGTGAGGATGCAGTTATGATAACCATTTATATTAGTTCTATGATACAGTGATTATTTTTGTGTTTTGGTTCTTGTCCACCCATTACATTTTACATTACGTCTGGTGAGGCTTTTTTCTAGTCTCTTTCCATGTCCAACTGGACTTGCCAGTGATGATACAACTGCCATTTTGAAATATCTGCTTGTCTCACCATAAAAGTCATATGCTTGAGAAATGAGTAATAGAAAGAAAGAACTGGATTTACGTACCAAAGACCTGAGATCGAATTGTGTGCCTGTAGTCTAACAGGTGTGTGACGTCTCTGGGCCACAGTTTTTTCATTCGTAGGATGCAAATAATAGCAATATCTGCTTTGTTGCCTGATGTTTTGAAAATCAAATCCGAGATTGTTTAAAAATGCTTCTTGAATTATAAAGTAATCTGCAAATGTAGTCTGTCTTCTTGATTCAGCTGTTTATTGTGTCATGGTTTCATTTTTGTGGAATGATTAAATATTGGTTACATATTTTACATTCTTGACATACTTTTTTACATAGTCTCACATTGACTCTTTCAAAATGGCTGACTGCAGGCAGGAGGGCAATCTGTTACTTAGCAACGGTGTTTCCTGAATGCCATCTTCAGCAACACAGCTTTTGGACACAGGTATTTGCTCCATGTCACAATTTAGTAGGTTATTCACATTCACCAAAACATCTGTGGAATTCCTACAGCTAATCAAATAAATGGGAATTCAATAACTATGACTTAGGAGCATACGTGGGTTAACAACTCTTAAAAAAATTCATTAGAAATTTGATTTTACCTATTCATTAAGTGTAATAATCTTATTTTTTGAACTGAGTCTCCTTTGTTTATTACAACTATTATTGCTTATCAATAAGAGCTAATGTTTCTGAATTTCAAAAGCATCTACAAAATTGTATGTTTCTAATATATCTGGCAGATATTCAGCCCTGTTAAATATATTAGTGTAATAATAGCAGTAGTCAAAGCACAGTTTCATTTAAGCTAACAAATAATTACCCTTAACAATAGACCTATGAAAAGGCCCTTGATTAATAAATTTGTTAATGTTTATTTGCTGGTTACAGAAATGAATTCAAACTGGATTACAGCTAATAAAAACCTTTAGTTTCACTAAATGTCATAGTGAATAACTCTGTTCATTATATAATTTTAGTTTGTCAGGCAATGAGAGCCCTCACATAATTTTTCTAATGTTTTTAATACAATTCTTAGGTTCTATTGAAGCACGTTTTTCTCAAAGTGACTATGTAAATCATGGAAAACGTGCAGGCATTTAGAGTAATCAGATATCTCTCAGGAATCAGCCTGAAAATAGTCCTGACGGCTCACATTAGACCTAATTAGTTTGTGGCTATGTTAATTGATGTATGACTGGCTGATTGTTGCTTTGGGACTGTTTCTTGTTCTTTCCCAAAATCTTTGAAACAATTATAATATCCATTTGTAGAATATCATGTAATACTGGAGACACGATGTGATACCTTGAGTTTTGTATTTGCACTTTAACATCTTATAATATGCATTAGCAAGATACATGGTGCCTTGATGCCTAAAATTCAGGATATGAACTTTTGTTTCTAAAAAGAGAAGATAGGTAAAAACTAAAAACACCTGAAGTTCATTTCCCTGTTCTCAAACCATTATATAACTTTTTAAAAATGAAATCTTATTTATTATATATAGAATCTTGTTTGTCACACAGCACTCAAGAAGCATATGTGTGCAAATTATTTTTCCTGACCCTACTGTGATATTATTCCCAGGTGCTACTTCAGAAACAGAATGGTTATAAGGGGTAGAGATTTTGGAAGAGAGCTGAGACTGTTTCTTTGCAAACAAATTCTTACTATTGATTGTGTACAAAGTAAAAACACGGCAACATTGCTATCTCCATATCTGGAACATAAGGCATAGAGATCTCTTTCCAATCAACGATGCTAACTATATTTACACTAGAAACTTCACTACAAAACAATATGCAGTTCAGCTAATAGCAAACATTACTTGTTTTCTAGAGAATGGACAAAAGATATAACAATTTATGGTCATAATTATTTAAAAAGATGTGGAATACTTTTAACTTGGGGCAATACAAACTTAAAAATAGCTATGTAGTTATTTTTCAACCCACAGGATTGACCAAAAAAAAATATAAAATTCTGACAATATCATTTATTGATGACATTTTCTGGAAAACATCTATTATCCCACACTGCTAGTGGGAATGGGATAGATGCAGCCATTTTAGGGACTATGAACTGAAATGTGGGCCCTAAGAAGAGCAGTTACAATTCTTCGGTATCTGCAAATAAGATTAGCATATCTGCCCAAGGAGATATCAACAGAGATGAATTGAAAACAAGTTGACTCTTCATCAAAAGAGAAAAGGTAAATAAAATATGGTATATTGTTATATGAAGAAATAATCCACCATGAACAAGATTCAGCAGAAATCACAAGCCAGAGTCAGACCCTACAGAGATTAGAGGGTACCATGTTGAGAGAATAAAAGACAGAATTGGAAGTATGATCAGAAATTAATAGAATTTCTAGAAATCAAAACAGTATAGTAATGGAGACAAAAGCAACTTATTACAGAATTAAAGATATAATTAATAAAATCAAAGATAGAGCAGTGGAAATTGTTTAAAGTAAAGCTAAAAGAAAGAAATGGTAAAAGTGGAAGTGAGATTAGGGCACATAAATATTAGAGGCAGGAAGCCAGTCCATATCTAAAAAGAGATCATAAGAGGGGCGCCCGGGTGGCTCAGTCGGTTAAGTATCTGACTCTTGATTTCGGCTCAGGTCATGATCTCAGGGTTGTGAGATGGAGCCCTGCGATGGAGTCTAAGTCAGGCTCTGCACTGCGCTTGGAGCCTGCTTAAGATTCTCCCCCTCCCTCTCCTTCTGCACCCCCCACTTATGCAAATGATCTCTTTCTTTCTCAAAATAAAAAAAAGGGGGGAGATGAGAAGAGGTAGAGATCTGGCATTATCTGAGATAATAACTGAATTTTTTTCACCCAGAATTTACTAAAGACACAAATTCTCAGATTCAGAAACCCCCACACATCCCAAACAGGGTAGTGGAGGCAGGGGAACAAAACCAAAAATAAACACACCCAAACAAGCTGTAGTGGGACTGAAGAATCCAGGGGACAAAGGGAAGATCTTAAAACCAACCAGAGAAAAAAGATTGATTACCTAAATACTGACCATTAATGTCTCAGCCACAGTGGAAGCTGAAAAGACAATGTGATAACTTTTTCATGTGCTGAGAGAAGGCAATCAGTTATAAATGTAAATTCAGAAAGACTACCTTTCAGTAAAGACATTGGAATAAAGGCACTGTCAGACAACAGATATTGAGGGTGTTCATTATCAGCACCCACAAAGTTCATCTCATTCAAAGAACTTTGACATCTTAACAGGGTAAAAGAAAAATGGCCACAGAAAATAGGTCTGGGAAACAAAAAGGAAATGTCAGCAAATAAAATGTAAATTGGTGAGCAAGTTGAATAAACATTACTTAATATAAAATAATACACATATCTAATTTGTAGGGTTTAAATCAAGCTAGAATTGAAATCCTATTAAAGAGCATATAAACTGGGAGTATTGTGATATTTATTTAAACATTTTAACCTGCCTATATTTTTTCTGGAAGAGTACAGAGACACTGATTATCACTGAACTTTATTCACAGTTCAATATGTCTATAAAAATATCTTGGATAGTCACTAAGAGAAAATAGAATAATGGAATGTGAGAAAGCAAAAGTCAATTCAAGTAAGGCAAGAAGATTGTCAGAGAATAAAGGAAAAAATGGGACAAACTGAAATAAAATAAGATAGAAGGGAATACAAATGTAGAAATAATCATAATCATTGTAAATGATCTAAACTTTTCTAATAAAAGATACTGAGTGTCAAAACTCATTGAACTACTTTCTATAAAGAGACATAGCTGAAACGTAAGGGAGGTGAAAGGCTGGCTGGACATAAAAGGTTGGAAAAACCTGTATCAAGTATAAATCAACTCAAGAAAACTGTCGTAATCATACTACTACTTTATGAAATAGGTTTTAAGGCAAAAACCTTAAAAGGGAAAAAGAGGGGCACTGTATTTTTTTTCCAAAAGATTCAGTACACCCTTGAAGGTAGTTTTAATTGACATATGCCCAATGATAAAGCTGTAAAATATGTAAAGCAAAAATTGACATAACTTCAAAGAGAAACAGAACGTGCCATCATCATGGTGGGAGATTGCAACACACTTCACGTAGAAAGAACTGGATCAAATTACAATATAAAACATGAAGGACTTATGATGATTTAAATAGCTCCATAAACAGGTTTGATCTAAGGAGCACATATAGAACCATGGACTCCAAAATTTAAGAATAAATATGCTTTACAAATTTTGTAAAAATTTTCTAAAAATTGACCACATTACTAGTCTATAAAATAATCTAATTAAAAAGCGTAGGTATTATACAGTCACAATGTTTGACCAAAATACAATGATAGATCGAATCATATTAAATCACCAATACACTGCCATTTTTTAAGCTATAGAAATGAAAAAATTATATACATTAGAAATCACAAAAATTTTCTTAGAAACATATTTTCAATATATAAGGGATAATTCAAATAATCATGGACCAGGGACAATAAAAAGAGAAATTAGAAAATATTTAATATTGAAAAATAATGAAAATTCTACCAATGAAAGCATATATAAAGGCACAACTTATAGAATTCAAATCTTATATTAATAATATATCATATTACTTTTCCTGTTAGGAAGGAATTAAGACTGAAAAATGGCTAAGAAACCAGTTTAAGAACTTAGGAAAGAAATAATAGAACAAATCTCCCCCCCCCCAAATAAGGAAAAGGAATCTTAAATATAAAAAATAAATTAATAAATGTAAAACAAAGATACCCTAGAGAAGATCAACAAAGCTAAGGCTAATTCTTTTAAAAATTTAATAAAATATCTTCTGATAAGATTACTCAAAAAACAAAAGACTAACAGTATTACTAATGAAAAAGACATATGTATAGAGACAGCAGATATTAACAACTTGATAAAGATAATAAGTTTGCTAGAAGTACATATACTACTGCTTTGGTTAGTAGAGTAGTATTATGAAAGGAGCTAAATCATATCATATAGTTTATTTAAGTCTTTTTAATCTGCTGTGATGAAGATGAACTTTTCACAGCGTAAGCAGTGTGACAGGGTAATCAGGCAGATGAAATAGTTGATCTGTTTTTTTCTGTTTATTCTGGTTTTATTTTCTGTGTATCTGTTTATTGAGGCTGCGAGGCAGTGATGCCTGTGAACTGGTAAGTTGGATTATCAGATATATGATAAGATTATAAGTTTTCTTTGTAGATGAGATGAGGTGCTTATTTTTCCTTCTTTTATACACTAAATTCCTAACACTCTAGCATATTTTTTTGGTCACTTTGGATTGTCTAACTCCACCGTCATTCTGTGCTCTATTGGTTGGAAAAGTTAGAAACCCGAAAACTACCTTTCCCTCGTCCATTCATTCTTTCTTTTTTCTTTTCTTCTTTCTTTCTTTCTTTCTTTCTTTCTTTCTTTCTTTCTTTCTTTCTTTCTTTCTTTCTTTCTTTCCTTTCTTTCCTTTCTTTCCTTTCTTTCCTTTCTTTCCTTTCTTTCTTAACTAGGTTTCTTTTTGTGCATCGGTTTCTGCCCTTTAGTTGCGTTCATGGTATTTGGAAGGCAAACATGAGGTGGAGATCGCATGCCTGATGTCCTTGTCTTTACTGCTGTCTGGAAGTCCCTAGAAATCTGTGACTGCCTTGTAAACAACACAGTGTCTGCCTCCAGATTTCAGTGTATCAAGAGGCAGGGGTAGCAGTGATGAGGGTCCTTACTTGTACTTATAAATTCTGGAGCCTAGCTTCACGTTTCATTCTTTTTTTTCTTCTGCGTGTAAGTGCTCACGGCTGATATTGTAGGTTCTTGGTTTCAGTTTGTATGTGGTGGTGGCTTTGAGGCATCAGTTCCATATTGTTCTGGTCGTCATTCAACAGGTCTACCCTAGAATCTGCTCCATAGGCTCTTCCAACAATGTTTAAATGCCTGATTTCCTGACTAAACCTTTCTTTGAAGCACAAGGGCTTGTTTCTTGTCCTGTACTTTTACTAAGATGGACTGAGATCCTTTCGTGTTTTCTTCTTTATATGATAGAGAATTGTACTTCCTAGCAAGGGATTTGACAGTACAATCAGTGACAATATAAGCACTGTTGATTCATTTTCTACACATGGATCCCTGAGTATTAGTGCAGAGATAGCTAATCATTCAAGGTCTACAAATATCAACTTCAATTTGACAGATCTCTTTGTCTTGCTACACACTTTCTGTAACAGGGTTTCCCTCTACCGTTCTCGGATTCAGAGATGTGTAGTGTAGGTGCAGTCTCCTGACTGAGAAAAACAGAGGTCAGTTTTGATACATATTACTATGGCAAACCAGGTACAACACTAAGAACATTTTTTGTGTGTGAATGTTTCTCAGTGGAAACTTAATTATTTTTTTAGAGAACCACTGGATCTGATTAAACCATAGTTCTTCATGTTCATATATGATATGATTATTAAATTAGTCAATTTATTCGTGACTCCAGGGAGCTATCCATTCATTAATAAGAAACAGGTATTACCCTGAGGGATACTTGAACATATCAACAGACTCTTGACCTAACTCATGTATTGCTCCTGGAAAGAATTGATGGGTGACAGGTGACCATTTATCAAAATCTATATACCTGCCATTTGGTTTTGCTTCAGTAATCCCAGGGTCTTCATTTTTAGACAGGCTGGTCTAAAATAATCCCAGAGGATTTGAGCAGAGTCAAGTCCTAGGGCATAGCACTTGCTGTCAGTTACTCTCCCTGATCAGAAGACATATTGTGCTCTCCTTTTTTTTTTTTTTAAAGATTTTATTTATTTATTTATTTGACAGACAGAGAGACAGCCAGCGAGAGAGGGAACACAAGCAGGGGGAGTGGGAGAGGAAGAAGCAGGCTCCTAGCGGAGGAGCCTGATGTGGGGCTCGATCCCATAACACCGGGATCACGCCCTGAGCTGAAGGCAGACGCTTAATGACTGCACCACCCAGGCGCCCCCTCCTTTTTTTTTTTTCTTGACATTAATTTCAGGGAAGTAGGATGAGAATTGAGTTTTACTAGTTTATCCAATATCTCCCAGCTTAATATATTATAAATATAATCCTTTTTCATTTAGAACATGTCTATAGATGGCTTTCCACCTTGAAAACAAATTTGTTTATTTGTATCTCTGAGTTGATTGTAGATAATCTTTGAATTAGTGACCAATATACGGTGTTATTTCTCCCCTGGCCATAATACATGGGTTCAAGAATCAAGGAAAGTGAACACAAAGGATTGAATTATCAAATCAGACTTACACTAATCAGAGATCTTACCCAGGAACAGGCTTTATTAATAATTTTAAGGTTACAAGCAATCAAAAGTCACAGGTGTTGCGGAAGTTGGTTATATCCTGTGTGGTTCCTCAGGTCATTCTTTCTGGCATTAGGCATATTATTTCTGGCCTAGAGAAATAGATGATGTTTCCAATGATGTTAGCAGTTCATATAACACAACAGAGAGGGTTTAGGGTATATAAGATCTCCATTTTCCTCCCCATATTGTACTAAGGTTTCTGTGTCATTTTCAGCCAATCCATGACTCATGAATTCATAACTTGGTGTACTGTAAACAATTCTAAACCAGAGATAACAATTCTCTTCCTAGCCAATGTCATTAGCTTATTTACTAGGAGAACCAGAAATCAGGTTATTTATAATTAGACCACATTGCCTGTCTTTCTTTCCCCCAAGGTATTCCCTTTGATTCCTGTAATCAACAGAGAAATTGATGAAAAGCCAGCTGCTTTACTCCTTCCCCAGGGTGGAAATGGGAGTGACTCTTTTCACTATTATACTTAATAACCTACTTATGGAACTTTTACTGCATCCCCGCAACTTTGAACTTTGCTAATTAAGAAACCTTTTTTTCCAAGAAAAAAAAAGTACTTCCATCAGGGGGATATACAATGATTCCATTTAAATTTAAGTTGGTACTGATACCTGACTACTTTAGGGAATTACAATATTGGCTGAGGTGTTTGGTCCAAGTTATCAAGGGAAATCATGTTGTTGCTACACAACTGGGCAGGGAGGAAAATGTCTGAAATCCAGGGGATCCTCTGGGGTGGATATCCATTAATAAAAATCAGTTAAGCCTCTGACTCTTGGTTTCGGCTTAGGTCTTGATCCCTTGGGTTGTCGGATCAAGCCCTGCATCCAACTCCTTGCTCAGTTGGGAATCTACTTTAAGATTCTCTCCCTCTGACCCCCCCATCTCTCCCCCTCAAAATAAATAAATCTTTTTTAAAAAATCAGTGGGAAAATACAATCCAAAATGATTATCAAGGTTTCAGACCCTTTAGGGATGAACAGGTAAAGAATTCCAACTAACTAAAGTGTTGGCTTACTAACAAGGAAACATGGAATGTGTCATGGAAGAAAGAAGTTATATCAACTGCAGCCTTATGGCTGGTCACAGAAATGAGATTGCTACAGCTCTATGTATTGCCTTCCTTGTTTATTATATGGTATACACGTAAACTAACTTGTTTCTCCCTTCTTGTATCTTGTATCTTTACATAAGGATTATTGTTTGTGGCTAACTTTCCAATTTAGTTTTTAGGTTACTGAATATGCAATCCCTATCAAAATTCTGATGGTAATTTTTTCCCTCAAAAATAGAAAAAACAGGGCATCTGGGTGGCTCAGTTGGTTAAGTGACTGCCTTCGGCTCAGGTCCTGATCCCAGGGTCCTGGGATCAAGCCCCGCATTGGACTCCCTGCTCAGTGGGGAGCCTGCTTCTCCCTCTCCCTCTGCCACTCTCCCTGCTTGTGCTCTCCAGCTCTCTCTCTGTCAAATAAATAAATAAAATCTTTAAAAAAAAAAAGAAATAGAAAAAACAATCTAAAACTTGATATGAAACCATGAAATATCTCTAATAGCCAAAACAACATTGAGCAAGAAGAACAAAGCTGGAAGAACAGTCCTGATTTCAAATTATATGACAAAGCTATAATAATCAAAACAATATGGCAATGGCATAAAAACAGACACATTGACTAATGTAGTATTATACTACATCAAATAAGAAAGCTTCTGCACAAGAAAGGAAACAGGAAAAAGAAAAGACAACCTAAAGAATGGTAGAAAATATTAGCAAACCATATATCTAAGAAGTTAATATCCTAAATACATAAGGATTTTATATATATATATATATACTCAATTAAAAATGGGCAAAAGATCTGAATAGACATTTCTCCAAAGGAGACATACATATGGTCAACAGTTGTATAGAAAGGTGTTCAGCATCACTAATTGTCATGAAAATGCAAATAAAAACTGCAATAACCTCATACTGTTAGAATGGCTGTAATAAAGACAAGAGATATCAAGTGTTGGTGATGATGTGGCAAAAAGGAAATTCTTGTGCACTCTTGGTAGGAATGCAAATTGGTAGAGCCATTGTGGAAAATAGCATAGAGGGTCCTCAAAAACTTAGAACTAGAACTACTCACTTCTAGATATATATCCAAAGGAGATGAAATCAGGCTCGATGTCTCGATTTTCTTTCTTTAATTTACAAGTTATACAGTGGGTACTTCTAATCTAAAGACTCATATACAACTTCGATTCTAGATATTCTTTTGTATTATTTTGTTGAAAATTTCTCCCTTCAGTATTCTCATTCTGACATTATTACTTTGGTGTTGGACTCCTCAGTTGGGCCTGTTCATCTTTGGAAAATCCTTTTTTCTTGTATTTTCCATTTCTTGATCTTTCTTAATTTTATGTTTTAACATTTAAAGTAAATTTTTATTTGGCAGTAATATTTCTGTTTCTTTGAGTTCATTCTTCTTTTCTGAAATACTTCCTACATCTTGGTTTTGCTTTTGTGTATATACTCTAGAATTTCTCTAAGAGACTGTGAGACCTTTTTAAATAGTTATTTCCTGTTCCCTGGATTGTCATTATTGGATCTGCCGTCTTTTTTTTTTTTAAATATGTTTGTTTTATTTTAATTTTTTTCATTTATAGTGTGACTTATCTTTAGTGTGTGATATTTTTTGCATGTGCATTTGTAATTCAAAATGATTTTAGTAGAGATGCTATCAGGTGTCTGTCTCCTACAGCCTTTCCTTTGAGATGAGTTGCTGGGAGCCTGGCCTGGGAAAATCTCAAATTTTAGATTGGGGGCATTTGCTAAGGCAAAATACATAGTTCTCCTACTCAGGTTCTTTCTTTTTAGAAATTAACACGTTGTTTTTGTTTATAGCTAAGGGGATAAATACTTGCTTGCTAGGGATTGTGCACACTGAAATGGAAAGTTCTGTTACTCCATATTCATTATTCAAGTATTGTGATGTTCATACCTGCATTCTTTTATGCTGGTGCCTCAAAATATTAAGACTTCTCAGACTCTTTCTAGTCAGATCAATTTTTCTTTGCTTGTATTCTAGGCGGTAGATTCTTATATATCAATCACCACTTTTCTGTATGCTGTCTGTCTCACAGAAATTTGAAATTGTCTCTCAAATATATCATTTCCCCTATACTACTTTACTTCACATTCCTATAATGTCTCTTCTTAACTAATACAACCATGGTCGCGTGGAGCCTTCAGCTTCTTTCCAGTTCATTCAGAACATCCCTTTTCCATTAGAGGTTTCCATTTAAATAACAAATATAATTGTGTCCCTACAGTGCCTACAATCCTCTCTCATCTCTCCATTGACCAGAGAGTTAAATCTAAACTCTAATTCAGCCCATAAAGTCCTTAAAAATCTGCTCCAAGCAAAGTCTTGAGTATAACTTTAATAGTCGACTTAATTTATTTGACTTTATTTTTGTCCTGCCTTTGCCAGATAATATGCCTGTAAGTGAAGGGCCAGGTTTTATTTTCTGTGTTATCTCAATGCCAACGGAAGTCTGAACACAAACTATTATTTTATTAATTAATTCATTTCATTTTTGAAAGGTATGTGTCAAGTATTTTTCTAGGTCGTGGGTACAAAATCTTGAATGAGATAGAATTGCTATTCTCATAAAAATCTGTGAGAGATACCAAATATATGTGCAAAACTCCACCTTCTACCCATCCATGTCCTAACACAGGACTTCAAACCATTTTTATAAAACATGGGGAATATTCAAAATTTAATTGATTTTACATTCTTTTCCTGTCAGATAAGATTTAAAGATTCAAAATCATGTGCTGCTTTGACATCTGGTAAAATCAGGAGGGTCTCTAATGACCTAACTGCGACGTTTTCCTCCTTATTCTGTTCCCACAGATAAGGTTCTCTAGCCAGTTTATCAAGGGGCTGGACACAGTTCTGCTTATCCCTGAGTAGCAGGTTTCACTTTCCTGAGAGCCATGGAATTATCCGTACAAGCCAATGATACTGTCTTGTAGGAACCCTGGGAGTACCTCACCGCCTTGATACACAAAGCCTGCCTCCCACAGCCCCCAGTTGCTCACTGTGTTCCCGAGTGCAATACCTGTGTGACACATGTGCTCCTGGCTGTGAGTATAGGTGGCTAATAACTCCTGTTGATCTTATTTGTCCAGTATTGGGTGTCATGCGTTCAGCCATTCCTATAATTCTAGAATGAAAATACCTTCTTCACCAATGGGGTAAATAGAAGGCGATTAAAACAATTACTCTCCCTGTGAATCTGTGCCTTTTTCTCTCTTCTTCATAGCTGACAAATCAAAAAATTAATCCATTCTAAAGTGTCTTCTTTTGTGAAGATTTACTAACCTTTTCAGAAAGAGTTACTCCATTCGCTTTACTCTTGCTCAACTTTATTCACTCTCCTTATACAATGACATAAAATTTTTCTGTTTCTGTGTATTGTCTCTTCTTCTACATTGTAAGCATCTCAAAGGAAAAATATATTTCTTTGTATCCCCAGTTAACTATATGCTCCAAATTTTTTGTTAGGTAAATTAACGTATTCAAATATGAGTTCTTCTTCTTTTAAATTGCGACTCACAGCAGCCAATAATCGCACTAGGCCACCCATCCATTATTTAAATCCTGTGATTTAGTTAAATTTAGTAAACTAATGTTGCAAATCATGGCTAGGAAAAGTCAGTTTGATTCCTCAAATAATTGATATATATATATAAAGAAAATAAGCACGTAATAGTATGATTGAAGTCATAACATAATCTTATATTAAATTGGATACTATTTTGGAGATTCCATTTTTTATAATAGCATACTGATGTAACTAAATGTTTAAAAATTCAATAGAAAAACACAGATTAACTAGGAAAGTATGTGTTCTAAGATATGTGTCAAAGAAGTAAATAGTTTCTGAGAGGTCTAGTACATTCAGGCAATATAATTATACAGAAATTGCTGAAAAGCTATTTGAAGTTAAGAGTGGCTATCTCTGTTCCATTCAGATTGCTTTATTAAATGAAAATAATAGGAAGCCATTGGAACTTTTCATCATCATTTCCTAACATTTTATTAAATCCTTAATGAACAACGGAAGGCAGAATAGAAAAAGTGGCACATTGTTAAACTCTTGCACCAAATGATGGACAGAAAGTCTGGAAATTAGCGTTCTGACAGATTTCTATAAAAGTCAGTAAATAACCTAACTTGCTATTGGAAGGAGTAAACTATCTCTATTGTTAGTTAGAGCCATGAGGTGGCTATGTTCTGTTATGAGTGGGGAAAAAGAGTGGAATCGACAAAAATGAAAAGGAAGAGAGAATGAGTGAGTAATAGAAGAAGAATACCCCTCTGGGTTTCAGTAGAACAAGTACAGCATTCTGTAGCATGCATAATTCTAGATAATGACAAGAGAAGACGCATATCTAATTGATGTTTCACACAGGAATCATTCTTAAATGAAAAGGCATATGTTAGAGAATGACATTTCATAGTGATATATCAATTCATAGACCAAATCTATTCAACTTTGCAATGTCTAACTGCATTAAATACCTACTGCAATATAATAAATCACCTCAAAACTTAGTGGCTTAAAGTAGCAATCAATTTTTTAGCTCCTACTTTCCTGGATGTCAGTCTAGTCTGGGCTCCGCTGGGCAGTGCTTCTTGGCCGGGCTCCCTCACGCACCCTTAGGTGGGCCACTTTGCTGATGTCGGTAGTACTTTCTCATATGTCTAAGGCCTTGGTTGGGACAACGGGGTTGCCTCAACTCGAGCTTACCCAGGCAGGCTCTTATCATCTAACAGACGGGCTCTGACTACATATGGTGGCTGAGCAGAGTTCCAATAGAAAAGGAAGCATGCAGGGCCTCTGGAGATCTAGTTGTGGAACTTGTAAAATTATTACTTTTGCTTCTTTTTATTTACCAAACCAAGCCACAAAGTCAGCTCAGATTCAAGGGGTAGAGAGTTAAAGCCTTCAAAGGATGTAGGTACAGAGAATGAAGAATATGGTCCCGTTATAACCTATCACATAAATGTATAGAAAATGGAGACCATTGAGAACAAAGTTCTAGAGACAATGATGACAGAGATAAAATATTTTAAAATCAGAATTTCTTTCAGAAGTTTGTTCTAAACACTTTTGAGAAATAGTCAATGCAAATAAATACCTAAGTTTTTTCAGAAGTTTGTTTTAAATTTTATTTATTTTAGGTTTTTATTTCCATTGACTATTTCTCAAAAGTGTTGATGAATCTAACATGAAAACAGTGGATTTTTAAAAAATATATACATATAAGTTAATTTACAAAGGAATATAAATTTAGTTGTCGGTTCTCTGGACTCAGGTTCATGATCCTGAATTGATGGTATTCTAGCTACAAGTGAATTTTTCAGCTACCAATCCATGTGCAATTTATTTCAGGTTAATGCATTTGAATGTAAAGAGTGTACTGATAAATTTGATATTTCATTAATATATTATTTTTAGATGTAATATTTTAAAGATCTAGTTAACTACAATTCTAAAAAGTCATGATTGCAGTTTTTACCTAAGGTTGTTTTTACAGAATAAAATTCTAGAATCAACCCAGTGATTGATAAGGTGGTAATTAAAAAAAAAAAAAAACTTTTACTGTAGCTAAATAGTAGTAGTCCTACAAAAGTGAATGCATTATCTATAGAATTTCCCAGTACATAATGAGTGATTGGAATTGACCGGATTGGTTACAAAACACAGACAAGGTAAATTTTCTGCTGTATTTCCCAGAATATCATTCTCAGCTTCCATCAGATAAAGATTGATTATAGGAACAGAAAACTGAGGTATGCATTTATTACATTTCCTAACTTATTTATTAGTAGGTAACTCAGAAAGCTAAGAATTATAATGCCAATCCAAAGTTATCCAATTCAGATGACTCATATTCATAATTACCATGAATATTTATTATTGATAATCCATTTTCATATATGAGAACCAAGCAAATCAGTGTTAAAATGGGTTGACACAGAGTTCAGAATATTTTTTAACAAGAGACACTGAGGGTGCATGGGTGGCTCAGTCGGCTAAGCATCCAACTCCTGATTTCAGCTCAGGTCATGATCTCAGGGTCGTGAGATCCAACCCTGCATCAGGCCCCATGCTCAGCGCAGAGTCTGTTTGAGATTCTCTCTCCCACTGCCCCCCACCCCAATTCATGTGCTCCCTCCTTCTCTCTAAACACAAAAAGTCTTTAATAAAAAAAAGAGAGAGAGAGAGAGACTTCCACATAAATTGCCGAGAGGAAGGTACTGGTGTTATATTTTAATGTGAAATAGTGATTAAATTCTTCCCTGAAGAAGCAGAGGAGATGGAATAATGCAATTGCCTTTCTGTAATCAAAATTATAAACTATGTCTTTGCTGAAAAGTATCTTTGACTTTAAATGCCACCTGGGGACCAAATAGCAGTTAAGCTCTTATGATGAATAAGAGGAAAGAATTTTGCTTAAGTTTTAGCTGAATTCAGTGAAATATATAAAGCATAAGACTTTTTTTTTCTCATCTTGATACAAACCCTAAAAAAAAAAAATAGAGAATAACTGAGTTGAAATGTAGTCCATATCAAAAGACATTTCAATTGTCTGCAGTTTGGTCATTATTGACACAATCAACCACATTCACCATGGCCTATTGCCTTTGGAGAGTGAGTTAGAAAGGGATATGGAAGCTTTTCATTTTACTGCCATTTCAACCACAGCTATTAGAACCTAGCTTTTAACAGCACTAAAATGTTCTCTCATGGATTTCATAGAAAAAAAAAATTGGACTAATCTAAAAACCTGCCCGTGTTAGGACCTCAATCTGAATGAACATGCTCAACTAAGTAAATTTATTGGCCAAGCCCACATACTCATAGATTTTATTATCATTTTAAGTTTAGGTGTTCAATGAAGCAAAATTGAAAAAGTGTTTTTCTTAAGAATCAATTAAAAGCCTCTTTAGCTATTCTGCTGCACAAGATATTAAACCATCAAACTATTTTCAAAATTTGTTCCAAGCTTCAATTTTTCATCATCTAAAATAGAGCCAGAACATTTTGAGATTGTTTTCTGCTAACATACTAACAGATGGATATTGGAATTACTATTCAGAACCATTAGTTCACAGTATCTGCATTGTATGCATGACATGCAGAGTGTCTTGTTAAACTGTTTATGAAAAACATAGTGTCTTTCCAAGTCAAATTTGCATTTGGGTGGAAAAGCTAAACATTTTTTTTCTTTATGCTTCCTTAAGGTCATAAAATATATGTAAATATTATGTAAATTAAACATTAAATTTACAATAAGAACTCTAACAAGAGGCAAAGACTTTTCTATTTTAATTATGAAATTGTAATATTCATATATTTTATATATCTTAAATGACTAAATTTCAGTGGAATTTGTTATGTCTATTTAGTTAAGTTGTTAGAGACGTCTACTTACACACAGTAACTATGCAAGTTAGTATAATATTGCTTTGAGAGCTGACCACTCGCATTGATCACATTAGGTAGTCATGTAATGGGTGCTGAATGATTGTTCTTTTGAGTGTTTTAGCTGAGCATTCATGACCTTCTTGAAGTATATATATCATCCTTATCAGTTATTGGTATAAAAGTGGCCACTTTAAAGCAAGAAAAAAAAAGCCATTAAATTTAATGTTTTTAAATAAAAAAATCATTTTGTACTATAGGCATTATAAAAATAAATAACACGTGGTCACCAACCAGTACTACCCCTCACATCCTTCCAGAAGCAAACATCTTCTATCCTATTAGACGGATCCTTGGTATTTACCATTGTAGTTGTAAGTGATAATCCTATACTACTATCTCATTTTCATTTTTTTAATTGAATAATCAATTTTAGTATCTATTTTTTTTCATTTATGTCACATGAGTATTTTAGCTCATGCCTCCTCTTCATCCAACCATATCATTCCAATATAATTAAACATACATTTTTAAATAAAACGAGTTAGTGCTACTATTTTAACAGTTTAAATATCATTTATTTCTGTTCCAAATAATATCTATGATTTTATTTTCTTATGTGATATGTTTAATAATTGCCTCATTATCTTATTAGAATAACCATTTGTACATCTTCTCTGTAAAATATTTCCAATACAATTTGTCCATTTGGACAAGTGTATTAAATGATTTATCAGTTCAATTACTTCTTTCTGAAGGCATATTTCTGGAACTCTCTGACCCCTTCTTCCAGCCTAAAGGGTTTCCTTTTTTGGCAGTTGTCTTGGGAATTTTTGCCACTTTGTTCCTGTGTTAGTTTTTCTCATTCCTGATTTATTCCTTTCCTAGCGGCACATGTTTTTCTTGTAGTTTACTGAGAAAAAGCCCATGGGAGAGAAATCTATAAGGATTTACATACTGAAAAATCTCTTTACTCACCTCACTAGTTTATTTATTTATTTGTTTATTTTAATTAATTTTTTTGAGAGAGAGCAAGAGAGATCCCAGAGAGAGAGGGAAAGGAGAGGGAGAAGTAGACCTGATGCTGAACGGAGAGCCCAATGCGGGTCTCGACCCTGGGATCCTAAGATCATGACCTGAGCTGAAGGCAGATGCTTAACCGAATGGAGCCACACAGGCTCCCCTCACTGGTAGTTTAAGTAGGGGAAGAGATCTATATTGAATCTCATTTTCACTCAGAATTTTAAAAGCATAACTTCGTCTTTTTCTAGCTTCTAGTATTGCTTTTGAAAACTCTGATGAGATTGGCATTTTTTTTTTTTTTTTTTTTTTACCATTTGTGTATGACATTGTTTCTCTATTGGGAAGCTTTTAGGGTTTATTATTATTATTTTGAAATATAGTGTAACACTATGTCTCGATAGAGGTTTTTTTTTTTAGTTTAATTTTCTAAAAATTGTTTGGGTCTTTGGGTAGGCATTTTCTTAGAGCTTCGAAGTTCTTAAGTTTGGAAAATATTAGTTTCTTATTTTTTTAATGGTTCCTTCCTTTCTATTTCGGTTTCAGAAATTCCTATTGGTTTAATGGTTACATTCTAGATTAGTGCTCTCTTTCTTCCTATTTTTTATCTTGCTCTCCCTTCCATCCTTGAAGGATTTCTTCTACTATATATTCCAGATCCTCTATTGAATTTTTATCACACTTTTTAGTTATTATAGCTTTTGATATTTTGTTTTCTCTGTGTTTTTCCTTTGTTTTAGAGACGGGAGAGAGAGAGAGAGAGAGAGAGAGAGAGAGAGAGACAGCAGGGGAGGGACAGAGAGAGAGAGAGAGAGACTCTCAGGATCCTGAGATCATGACCTGAGCTGAAACCAAGGGTCGGACACTTAACCATCTGAGCTGCCCTTGCTCCCCTGAGTGTATTTTTTTAAAATAACAATGTATACATTCTAGGGCGCCTGGGTGGCTCGGTCATTGAACGTCTGCCTTCATCTCAGGGTGTGATCCTGGCGTTCTGGGATTGAGCCCCACGTCAAGCTCTTCCGCTGGGAGCTTGCTTCTTCCTCTCCCACTCCCTCTGCCTGTGTTCCCTCTCTCGCTGGCTGTCTCTCTCTCTCAAATAAATAAATAAAATCTTAAAAAAAACCCACCAATCTATACATTCTATACTTCTGTTGGGTTGCAGTGCCTTTTCTTTCACTCTCTTGTCTCTTGTGAGTTCCTTCTCTCTCCCTCTCTCTCTCTTTCTCTCTCTTTTTTCCTCCCTCTCTCCTATCCTCCCTGCTTCCTTCTCTGCCTTCCCTGTTAGAGCCTTTCACAAACGTCTGGTAGTCTTGGCCACTCGTTGTACTTTAGAACTAAGCCACTAACAAGCTGATGGGAAACTCTGTGTGTACTGGCAGGGCTTGGAGACTGAGCAGAACTTGCTTTTCATGAAGGATCCCCAGTTTTCTGTTGGAAAGCCCTGCCTGTCAGTATCCGTAGGTGTTTCTCTAGACAGTTTCAACTTTCAGACAAGAAACTTAGTCTCCTGCTTGAGGTGGAGTTAAAGTGCACATAGGAAAGTGAACAGAGTATAAACATGGTTGTTGGTATTCTGGAACTGGGAGGGGAAAGGTGGCAGGCCAGACATTTCATTTTTCTTTGTTTTGTTTTGTTTTGGTTTTCATTTTTTAATGGGTTTCACACAGTGCACACTGCCAAATGAATGTCTTATGGAGGAGTATTTTCCAGATATGTAATTGGGATATCAATATTAAATACATCCAAAATAGAACTTTTGATTTCTTATGCACACCTCCAACACTCAGTCTTCACCATCTCAATAATGGCAACATCTATCACCAAGTGACTTAGGTCAAACATTTAGGAGGTATTGTTGGATCTTCTGTTTTCCTCACACTCATATCTCTTTTGTCATCAAGCTAGCACTACCTCTAGAAACATCCCAAATCTGACGCCTTCTTTCTACTGTTCTATTCCCACTAAGCCTTTTATCTTTTTGTGCATTCTTCTATTATGAATTCTCCGTCCAGCCTTCATAATGTTCCTATAATAATTAAATCATAGCATATTACTGATCAGGTCACATGGCTCTTCTGCTTACCATCTTATTATATAATAGGATTAGAATGAAGTAACATATGATTAATATGGTCTACAGTGCTCTGCCTGATTTGGACACTCAGTATTGCTCACTTTCATTTCCAGTATGTTCCAGATGAATCATCTTTCTTTCTACTTTTAGCTATGCCAAACTTGTAAGCCTTTTTCCTTGCACTTCCCTTCACTTGGAAACTTCTTCCCCCAAATCTTTACATTATTGGCTCTGTCTTTTCATTCAGTTCTCAGCTCACATGCCATCTCTATAGAGTGGTCTGGTCTAAATAAAGAGGTCCACTCCCACCCCTGTTGTCTAATCCTTCTGTTTTATTTCTTCATGGCACCTACATTATCTCCGATGAGTGCAAAAGGCAAGCTCTCCACTAAAATGTAAGTTGGAGAGGAGAGAATCTGACCTGTCTTTTTCTTCAGTTAAAGCCTAAAACAATGTCCAGCAAGTATAGATGTTTGATAAGTATCAGATAAATGAATGAATGAATGAACAGATGAAAAGTCAGTTCTCGAAGAATGTACTTTGATTAATTACAAATAGAAATCAATAACAATGTATCTGAATCAAAAAGTAAGATAATAATGCCCACTTAGCAGTGGGAAAGAAGTCTTTGGAATTAGAGAATTTGGAGTAGAACAGGCTATCCCTTTACTGTGAATTGGTAAAGATTATCAGTAATACCCTAGTGAAGCATTGCTGATACTTGGTATTGGAATCCCTGCATTATTTGTTGCATATGGTTTTGAAAAATTATATGTATTTTTACTATCAAAGGCAGAATAAATCATTCCTAACAATTAATTTTACCATCTTCAAGGAATCCACATTTAGAGAATCTTTTCGAGGATTTTAAATATAGCTCCTGTATTTGGTAGATCCTGTCTATATGCATACAACCAGGTAACCAATGTTTACAGTATTCTGTCATCATAGATCTTCTGTCTAAGCGATTCCGCTATGGTACACATGAGTCTTAAAAGACATTGACAGAACAAATAAGACTGTAACATTAATATCAGTTTTAGTAGGCACCCCTCCCCCAGCCAATGATAGAGAGGGAGATATAAAAGGTATAGATGTATATTCTGGTCTACTTATAAGTATTAAAGTACTTTTTCATTGTAAAAAAAAAAAAGCCACTAAATTGTCAAAATAGGTGTACTGGAGACCCAGAGATGCTATCAAAATGAGAGGAAAAATAAATGTATTTAGAGAGGAAATAACTTCCTGAGAGGCAGGTTGGGTTTGCCAGCAAGGCACACTGTGATAGAACACATTTTCTTCATGTGTGTGATATAGTTACTTAGGTGGTAGAAAAAAGTAATAGAGCAAATTTGGATGTGAGTAACAATTTGACAGTTTTTTTTTTATTATATCTGTGGAAAAACATGTGTGGAAACTGATAATAAATTATGTGAATTCTTAATCAGTGGAACAGTTATACCTGAAAGGTCCTACTAATTATATCATTGATAGCCTGCAGGAAATAGGTCTCTGGTGGCATCTCAGCGTGCTGTTGAGTTTAATATTATCATCACTGCTTTGAGTGTTGACATCGAAGTAATTCTTGTTAAATTTGCAGAAAGCATGATGATGGGAGTATAAAAAATATACTGAATGACAGAATCAACAACTGAAATGATTTCTATATGCTGCAAAGCTCTTCTGTATCTAACAAGATGAAATTTATTTGGAACAAACTGAAGTAATACATTAAACTTTTTAAAATGTCATCACTAATATTTAGGACAGGAAAACATAATTTTACTTCATTTCATATGGAACAATCTTGTCTACAAAATACATATGAATCAATAATTTGTTTACTCATTTATTAAGCACTTGTTATTTGCCTACCTCTTTTTTTAAGAGATTTTATTTATTTATCTATTTGAAAGAGAGAGAGAGAAAGTGCGCAAGAGAGGGGAGGAGCAGAGGGGGAGGAAGAGGAAGAGGGAAAGAATCCCAACGAGGGGCTTGATCTCATGACTCTGAGATCATGACCTGAGCCAAAATCAAGAGTTGCCCAACCAACTGAGCCACCCAGGCGCCCTCCCCCTTTATTTCTTTTATGAATTTACCTTTAGGTTAATTTTATTTTCACTCTTCTGGCTACATTATCCCTGATATATTGCATTCAGTACTAGGTACTCACTCTAAAATGGGCATTCACAATTTGAAGTTCATAGAATGGGGAAGATACTGACAATTTTAATTCATGAAAAATGTTGGAAAGAGCTGAGGGAGGTTGGCCTGGAAAGAAGATGACTTAGGAGAGTTAATAGTTCTAAAATGGGCTGGAGAGGGTTGCATGGGTGGCTCATTCAGTTGAGTGTCTGCCTTCAGCTCAGGTCATGATCCCAGGGTTCTGGGATCGAGTCCCAGGTCGGGCTCCCTGCTCAACGGAGAGCCTGCTTCTCTCTCTCCCTCTGTGCTTTCTCTCTCTCTTTCTCTCTCTGACAAATAAATAAATAAAATCTTTAAAATAAATAAAATTAAATGGGTTGGAGGTAAATTGGATTTGTGGCCAAAGAGCAAAGGATTGAGACCAATGGGTAGAAGTTATGTGGAAATGGCTTTTAGGTCAATGTAGGAGTAACCGTTCAATTATAAGAACTTCCTGGAAAACAGGGTGTGCTGCCATGTTGAGTTTTCAAGCACAGAGAAATGTTCTAATAGAGATAGGATGACCAATTGTTATGAATGTTGAGGAAAAGATTCATGCATAGGTTTAATTTGTTTTCCAACACTCATATTTACTTTATCTTAATTTTTGAGATTGCCTGTTTTTGACAAAACTTCTATACTTGTACTGCAGACAAGAGTCCTATGATGCTTTCTCATGGTTCTCCAAATATTCTGGCTGCTTTCTTGATTTCCATCAGATTGTAAAATAAAATGCTCAGATAACGGACATACAATTTCTTAAATTACTATTTTTGAATGCTGTATTCATTTTCCTTTTATGTTTATGTAATTTGAACTTTGAAAATTCCCAGTAATAGTTTATAACAACCTGAAGATTTTTTCTTTTTCTACTCATTTAAATATTAGGTATCATTTTTTATATTCTTCAATTGAAAATGTAAATTTGAAAAGAAGTTTTTTACTAAGATTCCTGTGGAAATTCTGCACTAATATATCAATTCCTTTCTTGACTAAATTTGTTTCTTCTGTGTGAATAATACTATAGAATATAGATATTGTATTAGGCCCGTCACTCTTGTTATAATTATTTTTATTTATTTCTTTATTTAGTTAGTTAGAGAAGGGGGAGGAGGAAAAAGAGAGGGACAGAGAGAATCCTAAACAGGCTGCTTGCCCAGTGCAGAGCCCAATGTAGAGCCAGGGAGTTCGATCTCACAACTCTGAGATCAAGACCTGAGCTGAAATCAAGAGTCAGATGTTTAACCAGGCGCCTCTGTTATAATTACTTTAGCCTGCATCGAACTTTATTTTTTGTTGGGTGGGATAAACAAATGCAGTTTCCTTAGCAAGTCTACCTCGTCTCCTTGTCAGGTCTCTTTAAGCTGGATCCACGGGTAGGCTTTGGGAATCCAGAAATCTCTTTATTCCTGAAATCATATGCAAAATTATATATGTGCAGTCATATAGTTTTCTGAGGAGAAGTTCCTTATTATTTATACTTTCTCAAATAATCCCTAAAATGTTGACAACTATTGCTCTGGATCAATTTGCTAGCTCTAGACTATAACTTACTTTCCTTTAAAAAAAATAAACTGGAATTCTGAAGTTAAACTTTTTCTACAACAGAATCTATTCCATTGTTGTTAAAAATAAAACTTAAGTCTATATAAAGTACACAGAAATTGTTTTTGAAATTTCTCTCCCTGCTTAAAATTACATTAAGGATATTTGTTTCATTTTGAAAGTAATCAATCACCGTGATTTAAAGATTATAATGTTTAGTTAGTGTGTGGGGAAATTCCTCCCCCCCCCAAACAGGCATGACCTACCTAGATTTTCCCAAGTGTGTGTATTCCTTGAGCCTAGTTGCCTGTTGACATCCCACCACCTCTATTAAGGTGGATATTTTGTCTTTAATGAGGGAGACTCTTTGGCCTCTATAAACCTTTTTTTTAAATGATTTATTTATTAATTTTAGAGAAAGAGTGTGTAAGCAGGGTGAGGGGCAGAGGGAGAGGGTGCTCAAGCAGACTCCCTGCTGAGCTTGGAGCCCCACGCACGGCTGCGTCCCAGGACCCCGAGGTCATGACCTGAGCCCAAATCAAAAGTCAGATACTTAAACAACTGAGCCACCCTGGCACCCCCCATGAAAGTTTGTTTTTAAACTTATCCTTCAAAATCTGAGGGCACTGAATTATTAATGACTAAATTAAACTCTAAAAACACAAACTCAAAATTGTTTTACTCAATGGCAGATTATAATTTTTGTCAACTATTCCCAAAATACTTATGTTAGCAATAGGCAGTTATTGTGAGTTACAACTTAAAGTCTTCTGCCTTCTACTATTCATAGCTGTAGTAAAAATAAAACTCAGTTATTTGGCACAAAGTTAGTGCTCATTGAGTAAACGATTGAACACAATTCATGCATTTGAGGAAAGTATATTCTCTTTCCATGTCATTAAGAAGCTATTTAATTATTCTCAAGAAGCAAGAAAAATCTCAAATAACCTAACCTTGCACTTAAAGGGGCTAGAAAAAGAGCAACAAACAAAACCGAAAATCAGCAGAAGGAAGGAAATAATAAAGATGAGAACAGAAATAAATGATATAGGGGCGCCTGGGTGACACAGTGGTTAAGCGTCTGCCTTCGGCTCAGGGCGTGATCCCGGCGTTATGGGATCGAGTCCCACATCAGGCTCCTCCACTATGAGCCTGCTTCTTCCTCTCCCACTCCCCCTGCTTGTGTTCCCTTTCTCGCTGGCTGTCTCTATCTCTGTCGAATAAATAAATAAAGTCTTTAAAAAAAAAAAAAAGAAAGAAAGAAATGATATAGAACTCCCCCCCAACCCCCCCCCAAAAAAAACAATAGAGCAGATCAGTGAAACAAGGAGCTGGTTCTTTGGGGAAAACAAAACAAAACAAAACAAAACAAAAAACCCAAAAACTCTAACCAGACTTACCAAGAAGAAAAGAGAAACAACTTGAATAAAAATCACAAATGAGAGAGGAGGAATAACCAACACCACAGAAATACCTTTTAACCAATTAAATAGAGCTCTTACCTGTTCCCGGTGTATGCTTCCAGTGACCTAGGGAGTTCCTGTCTCTTTCTTCCTGGGTTGTAAGGGAAAGAGGTAGTACACAAGGGCCAAACATCCATGGTGAAGATACAAACAGGGACCAAACAACTAGGTGGGACAGAGATTTATTTCAATCTCGCAGACCCTAGACTAGTCTCTGTTAAACCACTCTCATTTCACCAGGCAGGGGTATCCAAGCCCCGGAATGGCTGGTTGGATGGTTTTCTGTCACCCGGGGATGTCTGGACTTAACTCAAATGAGTATTCAATTCCCTCAGTATTTTAATTGTTATGCTGACCTGTCCAGACTTTGTGAGAAACTCTAGTTTATCTCTCAAAACTGTCCCATAAACCTATGTAATTTATCCTATGTAATTTACTTATTTATTTGAGAGAGAGAACGAGTGGGGGAGGGGCAGAGGGACAAGCAGACTCCCCCACTGAGTGTGGAGCCCCATACTTGATCATGACCTGAGCTGAAGTCAGATGCTTAACCAACTGAGCCACCCAGGTGCTCCACAAGAGAAATCTCCTTCATAAAAGTGATCAGAGTAGCTGCTGGATTTCAGATGAGGTCACACACCAGGCTGGCAGTCACAAACACCAAGAAGGGAGGGCCCCACCAAAGAATCCACTCCGGGCCCTAGGAGTTTTGCCCAGGCAACCGGTGTACAGAACATCAGAAGGACAAGAGTCCCATCGGGGTCACCAGATTTTGTAATCAAAGTAAGGTGAGTTTGCTCCATGGTGAGTTATAGATAAGAACTACACCAGATGGAGTTGTCACACAAGGGAAAGTTTATTTGCAGCAAATAAGGAGATCATGGGGAACAGCTTCCAAAGCCCTGACCCCCAAACAGGGGTGAGTGTGTTTCTTTTATTTAGGGTCAGGATGAATATTGAGAAATGGGAGCTCTGTCATCGTATATAGAGGCACACATAAAAGGCTGTGCATGTGCCTTATGGAAACCTGCCTGTACATACGTTGTATGCTGTGTTAATGAAGCTTGTGCTCCCCATTGGGTGGTATTGTAGCATTATAATAAGGCAGAGGTAACTGTCAGTAACTCCATGATCCATCCGTGCAGGTGTGAGTCCACTTGAGCTCAAACTGGTCTAGAAGGTCTGAGCTGGCTGGAGTGCTTCACCAGGGCAGTCATTATTGCTTGTGGGGTAGTTTCTTGTTTCTGTCACCAGATATTATGTGTGTGGGGTCTTTTGCCTGACTTAAAAGATAAACAGGAAAGAAAAGCTTAAGGAAAATATGGGACAAAGGTAGGTGGTTATAGGCAGGTAGGCAGTTAGGATCAGGTCTTAGGGTCAATCATGCAGGGTCTTCCGGTGACGAAAGGTCAGGCAGGAAGCCAGATCTTAAAATGTGCTATGGATAGTTCTCCTTAAATGGAAATAATTTTGAGGAACCTAGGTTTATTTCTCTTGCTGTCATAGGGGGACATTTCCTGTCCAACACTCATCATGCTCTTACATACTCCAAGGATTCTTCTTCAGCTCCAGTGTCTCTCATCACATTTACAGTGAGGGCCAGCAACCTCCCCTGGACTGTGAGGGCCTCCATTGCTTTTGGGGCCCTGGGGAAGTCTGTGCATGTTTCTGAGGATCTCTATGTTAAGCCGTTTCTAAGTTCTGTTTTGCCTCATGTCCAAAGTGTGTGAGGGGAGTGGTGGGAATATTGGGGTTTGGTGCAGAAATCCCAGGTTCACTGGAAACAGATGTTACAGGTTTTTTGCTTTATGATTTCCAATCTTATGGAGGCTTCAAACAGAAATCAGAAAGTTGAGACACTGTCATTTCATTACAGCACAAATCACCTCATTAAGATGAAAAAAATCTAATTATTACACTTTAAAATTTCCTTTTTCTTTGCATGAACTAACACTAAAAATGTCAAGTCCATGTGCTGTAATTTCTCAGTAATAAATTAATTTGTTTACATCCTAGAATTCCTACATAAAGTAATGTCATAAGAGAACAAGAACATTTAGAACTTAGACTCTCACCATAAGATAGTCAATTGCTACCTATTTCTTAATAACTATGATTTCATAATTTTGTCTTATTTGATATTAAGTTCCTGAGCCTGTGTCCTGTATGTTTTCAGTTTCTGATTAGATTTTTACAAAATTCACCTGTGATTTTTTAGATTTGTAAGTTCTGATATGACATCCCTGAATGATATCTTTTATAAGAATTGAGTTAGAGGGGTGCCTGGGTGGCACAGCGGTTAAGCGTCTGCCTTCAGCTCAGGGCGTGATCCCGGCGTTGTGGGATCGAGCCCCACATCAGGCTCCTCTGCTATGAGCCTGCTTCTTCCTCTCCCACTCCCCCTGCTTGTGTTCCCTCTCTCGCTGGCTGTCTCTATCTCTGTCAAATAAATAAATAAGATCTTTAAAAAAAAAAAAAAAGAATTGAGTTAGATAATTAGTAAAATCCCCATATTTATTTAAATGTTTTGTTCAGGGACCCCTGGGTGGCTCAGTTGGTTAAGCGTTTGCCTTCTGCTCAGGTCATGATCTGTCCTGGGATCGAGTCCCCATCAGGCTCCTTGCTCTGCGGGGAGCCTGCTTCTCCCTCTGCCTGCCGCTCCCTCTGCTTGTGCTCTTTCTCTCTCTGTGTCTGACAAATAAATAAATAAAATCTTTTAAAAAAATAAAAAATAAAATATTTTGTTCATAAATATAATTTTACTTAGCGCAAATGCAATCATTAGGCTTTTCATCCACTTTCCTCAGAATTTATCTGAATTTAATCTCAAATATTTATTTTATATACAATGATCTCGACATAGTTTACAACTTCTAAGTTGTTTATTTAGAAATGAAGTACTTTGTTTGCTGGCTTGCTTCTAAAGAATGGATTATAGTCTTTACATTCTGTGTAAGAGTAGAAAGAATATATTAACATAATACATTTCTCTAATGTCTTAAGTGCTTATTCATAAATTTTTTCATTAGAGCTTTTATGATTGATTGTAATGAATATTCTTCACAATTTTATTGCCATATAAGACATGCCAATGATTCAAAATGCTGGCTTTTCATAGGTGCACTGTCACAGTTCAAAATTATAGTTATATAGATGGACTCTTTTTTAATAATACATTTATTTTTATGTAGAATTTTTTGGATTAAATTTTCTCTTATTCTTTTTTTGCAATGCCATAATAATGTGGTTCCTTTTTCATGGGGCTTTCCACAATATTAGTTAGTTGTGTTTTTACCTATGTATCATGTTTTGGGTAGCAATTCTCAACTGACTACATTTCAAGATATTGCAGGGTTTAACTCAAGTATGAATCAACTGTATGTCTTTGCCAATAAAATTATGTATGTATTTGCCTGTATAAATATTATCCATATGTATGGAATGATAGAATCACTATATAGTACACATATAACTAATGTAACACTGTATGTTAACTATACTAGAATTAAATTTAAATTTAAAAATAAAAAAAATTGTGATGGGCACTGAGTGATGTATGGAAGTGTTGAATCACTATATTGTACATCTGAAACTAATATTACACTGTATGTTAACTAACTGGAATTCAAATAAAAACTTGAAAAAATGTGAAAAATTTTTAAAAATAAAAAATATTAACCATACATTAGAAAAGAAGCTATTTAATCACTTAATATTAAAAGACATATAATTATTTTCCAAAATAGTCTATTATATTCTTGGCATGTAGCAACATGTTAGATGAATCTGGTTCAAATTCATAATTGAAATGACCAGTTTCCCTTTATTGAGTGCTAATATTGCTACATACCTTGCCCCTTAAAAACTGCTTCCTCTTTATTCTGCATCATAGTAGTTGTTCATTGTAAAGATGATCTCAACGTGAATAAAGATATTAGGCACTTATGTATTTAACTTGTATGAATTTTGCACAGTAGCATCAAGTGTGCAAAATTATAATATTCTTTCTTGTTCCATATCTAGACTCAATTGAGCATATAAACTCTTGTTTCTGCTTCATAGAGAATAACTTAAACCTGCCAAGTTAAGGCAAGTCAAGGGCTTTTGGTTGAAAACATAGCGTCCTTTAGGTAAATTCAGGATCTTCCCTTCCTTCCTTCCTTCCTTCCTTCCTTCCTTCCTTCCTTCCTCTCTCTCTCTTTCTCTCTTTCTCTCTTTCTCTCTCTCTTTCTTCTTTCTTTCTTTCCTTCTTTCTTTCTTTCTTTCTTTCTTTCTTTCTTTCTTTCTTTCTTTCTTTCTTTCTTCTTCTTCTTCTTCTTCTTCTTCTTCTTCTTCTTCTTCTTCTTCTTCTTCTTCTTCTCTCTCTCTCTCTCTCTCTCTCTCTCTCTCTCTCTTTCTCTCCTGCCCTAGGTAGCACAGAGATCTGGAATGCTTATGTGACTTTTCTGCTCTGGGAGTCTTCAAGTTATTTGTTATCATGTAAAATTGTTACATATAAAATATTCTTATTTTGACTGCCAAGATTCAGCTTTTCCTTGCTCAGCATCCACACTAAAGTCTTAAGTTTATTGGAACTTGCTTAAAACCTTTCAAGAGCTTTTCTGTTGCTCTTGGAACAAAATTAATCTTTCTGACAGAATGCCTACTATGTAAATAACATGGTGCCAAAATGTTTAAAGTGAACGAAAATTATTTTTCGTAAAAAATGCTGTTATGGTTAATTTTATGCATCAACTTAACCGAATCATGGGGTGCCCAGATGTTTGGCTAAATATTTCTAGGTATGTCTGTGAGAGTGGTTCTGGATAAAATTAGCATTTAAATCAGTGGACTCAGTAAAGTGGTTTGCCCTCCTCAGTATGCAATCCTTTGAGGGCCTGAATAGAACAAAAAGGCAGAAGAAGGAAGAATTTGGCACTTCCTGCCTGATTGCTTTGAGTTAGGAAGTCAGTCTTCTGCTCTGTAGTTATCGGCTCAAGAGCAAATTCTTATAGTTGAAGGAGTTGCATTTGCTAGGACCTCTGTTTTGTCATGCTTGTTTTAAATCCCCATTCTGGTTGCTGAGTCCTTCTGTATGTTCTCACTCTAATATGCTTGACATGCATAATTTAATATGAATATATCCCAGTCAAAATATGTAGAGTTCCATGCGTATTTGCATATGTAGATGATTTTTATTTACATATTATTGGGCCATAGGTCTTATTGCATGTTTCATGCAACCTTCCTTGCGGGAGTTATCTGTGTTGCTACCTTTACTGCTGTATCTTCACTCTGGCAGTGGCGTATTGTGTATACGTGGTAGGTACACCATGAACCTTATTAACTTATTCATTTCCTTGGTAATGCACTTAGGCTGTCCCTAACTAACTTCCCATGGCCACAGTCAACATTGAGATGCACATCTTCACACATGTTCGTTAGAGATCATATGGGAATTTCCGTAGGATTTACTCCAGGAGTGAAATTACTGGATTTATGTGATATGTATAATTAGTGGAGTCAAATTGCTCTGGAGATTGGCTACCACAGTTTATGCCCTCATTCATGGTAGTTTACACTTTCCCACACATCAGTTTTCTGTTTTGTTTTGTTTTGTTTTGTTTTTGGTCCCATTCGATGTTAACACACTTTATATATTTTGCTAACATGATTGAAGTCAAACGGTGTCTCACTGGTGTTTTAGAAACATGGTGGTTGTTTCTTTCCCACATTCTAAGTCATGTTTCTTTCATCCATGATACTGTCTTATCCAAATATATGACTAAAAATTAAAATGTAAGGCACTATCAATAAATCTATACCGTTGAAATGATTTTTTAGGAGTGTACCAAAAATAGTAAGGGAAAAACAATTCAATGCTCAAATCATTAGATAAACTCAAAGATCTTGTGCAAACACATCTAACCAAACCCTTTAGCGAATCTTAGGAGCAATGGTTTGAATTTAGTATTAAATGAAGCAAAACATGTCCTTTTTATAAGGGGAGAGTTTGTTGTTTCACTTTTTCATGAGAAATCCCATCACACTGTACTTAACGGACTCTGACAGAAGTCAGTTTAAAGATAGCGCGTGTGAGGAAACCAATGTAACAAAAAGGCAAAGAGTGCAAACAGTCATAACAAGATCACTGTTTTCCCAAAAGCAGCAGGAGAGTTCATTAATTGGAGCACATACAAAATCAGGTCTTGAATTTTCTAGATGTGAAAACAAAACATGCCATATGTCAATGCCATGCTGGGCAAAATTTTCATTTTCTTTTATCCAGTAATCCCAATGATAGATTAAGTATCTCAAGAAATAAGCAAGTTTTAGAAGTTATATGAGTTAGAAAGTCAAAGAAGCTAGAATACCAGTTAAATGGTAATGGTGGTTCTCTCTAAAGGAAAACAAGAAGTGAAATAGAAAGACTTAGATTTTCTGCACTAGGATCTCAGAATTTCAATGCTCAGGGAACTTTGGGAACTTTTGATACACTATCTTAATTTTAAGAAGAAATTGAGACGTAGGAAGGGTAAGTGACTGAATCAAACAGGGCACAACTGGTCCCTTAGGAATTTAGTGGTTATGACGAGTCTTCTTTTTTTTAGTGGCAGGCAAAATGGTGTGGTAAAATGCTTTGGAGACTGGTAGGCTTGGGCTTGAAATCTGGCTAGGCTACTAACTGGTCATATGCCTTGGAAAAGTTATTTAACGGGCCTCTCTATATCCACAAAGTGGAGGTAACAATACTTAATCCAGTAGTGTTATTGCAAATAGAATTAGGCATAATTTTGTAGAGCATTTGATACAAAATAGGCTTTGAACCAATGTTAACTATTATAGGTTATTGTAGATTTATTTAAAAGAGTGCTTTTTCTCACAAACTTTAGTTATTACTGTAGATTCACTATTCTTGAGTTTTATCAAATTAGATCAATATGTTCTTTTTTTCTGTTGTTCTTTAGAATGAATTTTGATATGAGTTTGTTTTGATCTAACACTACTTTCATTATTGACCATGTTTCTCTGCCGAGTGCTTTGGATGGAATTGTATCAACAGTGTACTAATGCCTATCACTTTTGAGAAGGGGAAAGAGAGAAAACTAGATATTTGCTCACCAGGCAGTTTTTTATGCATCATTTCAACTCTAAGAATGGAATCAGGACTTTATATGCTATTATTGTGAGCAGAAATAATGCCACCATTTTGGCAGATTGAGAATGGATGATTTGCCCAGGAAATAAACTATAAATATAAGAAAAAAATATGATTATCAAATGCTAAAAAATAACTTTAATGTTGATAAAGTAGATCAAAAGGGTTTTTAACTGAAGATGGTTTTGAAGATCCCATCGACAATACTGAATTTTGAAAATATTCATGATGATTACGAAAAAGGCTGAAAATGAAATAGTTGAAAAGCAGATAAACTAGTGGAAATGGTAAAAAAAAAAAAAACCCACAATGAGCAATTATAAAATATAGTGTCCATATAAAGTGGCAGTAGGAACTTTAAAGTGAAATAAAATGATGTGGGGGTTTTATTGTTGTTTAGATCTTTTACCTTTGTTGATTAAAGACAGTATTCAATTTTATAGTTTAATAAGGAAGGACTTGGATAAAGACAATTTTATAAAAGTATAAATTGTTGAGCTAATAAAAATAGCTAAATTTCAAAAGGTCCAGATATACACAATGGTTTCTGACTTTCAATGAAAGTTTAATATTGTCATTAGGAAATGGATATGTAAGTACTCAAGCTTGCCTATCCATATACAGGATACATCAGAAGCATATAAAGAGGTGAATCTGTAGGCATACCCCAGGGGTTTGGATTTATTAGACTGGGACAAGGCCTAGAAGTCTGTCTTCTAAACACATTTCTTTAGACAATTTGCTACCAGGTTTCGGAGATACCGCAACATGTTATTATATCAAAAATATCAATATCAAAACAAATGCATATTAATCTTCAATTATGTAGAAGATATTGTTATAGGTTCTTGGAAGCATAAGGGTGATCATTTCACAGATCCTGTTCTATTAGAATAGAGTTGCCTTAAAAGTGCCATAAGAATGGTACAGACATCACACTTCATCAGCTAAATTGAAGGGCAGATTATTTTCTCTTCTGAATCCTTAATAGGATTGATGGGAAGAAGGCCATTCCAGATACATCATGTGAGTACTATCAATAAAATCTGATTGAAGATAGAGTTGGAGTGGATTTGAGGAAAGGAGAATAATATGATTTAGATGAAATTGATGGCCAAATATTTATCCATTCAATAAATATTTATGGAGAATAAATCTGGTAAAAAATAAGGCTTGTAATAAAGTAGTTATAGTATGAGTAGACAGAAATGAATAGAATCAACTGCTACTCTACCAGAAAGTAAAGTTTAATTGTAAGCTAGAACTCAATGGTTAACTGGGTTTGGGCAGATGCGAATGAGCGAAAAGAGTAAGGAATCACTTGAGTTTTCTGCTGTGAGCCACTGCTTGTGTTCTAATAACAGTTCCTGTGTTTTGGGTGCCCACTATTTTATAAGCACTAAACTTGCCTCTTTCATATTCGTTCTCACTTAAACTCTGCAACAATACAATAAGGTGGCTATTATAGCCCCTTCATTGATACCAGTACTGTAGACCACTGGGTTGAAATGCTGAGAGACATTTACAATAGCACCAAAAATCATACGTTATCTCAGAATTAACTTAACCAGAGACATAAAGGATCTATATTCTAGAAACTACAAATCACTCTTGAAAGACACTGAAGAAGACACAAAAAGATGGAAGAATATTCCATGCTCATGGATCGGAAGAATTAACATTGTTAAAATGTCTATGCTACCCAGAGCAGTCTACACTTTCGATGCCATCCCGATCAAACTACCAATGACATTTTTCAAAGAACTGGAACAAACAGCCCTTAAATTTGTGTGGAACCAGAAAAGACCCTGAGTCGCCAAGGAACTGTTGAAAAGAAAAAACAGCTGGGGGCATCACGTTGCCAGATTTCAAGCTATACTACAAAGCTGTGTTCACAAAGACAGCATGGTTCTGGCACAAAAACAGACACATAGACCAATGGAACAGAATAGAGAACCCAGAAATGGACCCTCGGCTCTTTGGGCAACTAATCTTTGATAAAGCAGGAAAAAACATCCAGTGGAAAAAAGACAGTCTCTTCAATAAATGGTGCTGGGAAAATTGGATAGCTACATGCAAAAGAATGAAACTTGACCACTCTCTCACACCATACACAAAGATCAACTCCAAATGGATGAAAGACCTCGATGTGAGACAGGAATCCATCAAAATCATAGAGGAGAACATAGGCAGCAACCTCTATGACATAGGCCAAAGCAACTTTTTTCACGACATATCTCCAAAGGCAAGAGAAACAAAAGAAAAAATGAACTTGTGGGACTTCATCAAGATAAAAAGCTTCTGCACAGCCAGGGAAACAGCCAAAAAACAAAGAGGCAGCCCAAGGAATGGGAGAAGATATTTGCAAATGACACTTCAGATAAAAGACTAGTATCTAAGATCTACAAAGAACTTCTCAAACTCAATACGCGAGAAACAAATAAATCATAAAATGGGCAGAAGATATGAACAGACACTTTTCCAATGAAGACATACAAATGGCTAACAGACACATGCAAAAATGTTCAAAATCATTAGCCATCAAGGAAATTCAAATCAAAACCACCTTGAGATACCACCTTATGCCAGTTAGAATGGCAAAAATTGACAAGGCAGGAAATAACAAATGTTGGAGAGGATGTGGAGAAAAGGGATCCCTCCTACACTGTTGGTGGGAATGCAAGTTGGTATAGCCACTGTGGAAAACAGTGTGGAGGTCACTTAAAAAGTTAAATATTGAGCTACCCTCTGATCCAGCAATTGCACTACTGGGTATTTACTACAAAGATATAGGCATAGTGAAGAGAAGGGCCATATGCACCCCAATGTTCATAGCAGCATTGTCCACAATAGCAAAATTGTTGAAGGAGCCGAGATGCCCTTCAACAGATGACTGGATTAAGAAGCTGTGGTTCATAATACAATGGAATATTACTCAGCCATCAGAAGGAACGATTACACAACATTTGCAGCAACGTGGACGGGACTGGAGGAGATTATGCTAAGCGAAATAAGTCAAGCAGAGAAAGACAATTATCATATGGTTTCACTCACTTATGGAACATAAGAATTAGGAAGATTGGTAGGAGAAGGAAGGGAAGAATGAAGGGGGGTAAACAGAAGGGGGAATGAACCATGAGAGACTGTGGACTCTGGGAAACAAACTGAGGGCTTCAGAGGGATGGGGGGTAGGGGATTGGGATAGGGCAGTGATGGGTATTAAGGAGGTCACATATTGCATGGTGCACTGGGTGTTATATGCAAATAATGAATCATGGAACATTGCATCAAAAAGTGGGGATTTACTGTATGGTGACTAATATAACAAAATAAAAATTATAAAAAAAAAAAAGAAATGCTGAGAGACAGTGATATAATCATAGCTAGATAAGGGGCCTTTTCCATCCTCCTTTACCGTGAGAGGACCACATTCATTTGTTTTCCTCCTATTAAAGAAATCAAGGACCACAGGATACACTGATTAGCATTCCACTGCCGCTAGTGGGAAATGACTGTTTGTAGTGGGAATTGCAATTTATATTCAAAATAAGAGCACTTTAAAATTATAGTTGCTTTAGGTAAAACACTGAATTTGGTAAACAGTCCTCTCATTTGAGATCTACTGTGATTTTGTTTAACATTGAGCCTAAGACTTCATTAACATTGTTTATTCCACTCAATTTAGTTGCATACTTATGGACAAAGTTATTTATTTAAAGATAATATCCCCCTAAGCTACTTATTATCATGAGTTATGAAAATAAATAGCGTTTTCTTAGAAAGTGCAAATCAAATGTGTTTTCTCCTAATTTTCACTCAGAGTAGGGGTGAGATTTTTAAATGTAATTCCAAGAATTCATGGTCCCTCTCAATTTTTTAAATTTCCAAAATGTGTGCTTTTTCAGAACAAAATATTAAAATTGGGGGACAGAGTAAAATCATCAAATTAAAGAATACTATGAACAAAAGTCATGTTCTGTAATAGGTTCTGCTATTTTGTTCTTCATTTTAACTTACTTAGGACATTACACATTTTGCAAAAGAATTTGATTAGTATTTCAAAAGAAAAAGGGAACATTACTTAGGGTAATAGCCAATTCAAACTATAATGACCAATTTATTGGAAGTTAAGCGGTATAGCCACAGGATGAATACATTTATAATTACAATAGTGCTAAAGGAGAACACCACGCCAGGATTTGGTTCCCTAGCACAGAGTTCAGTGCCACTCCTATTTGCCTCCTAATTTACCTAATATAAACTTGTAGTTGAAGAAATAAAGTCTTATCATAGTCTAGTTCAAGCCTGTACTTATCACTTGTAAAATGTGAGGGGTTTAAATTCTGTTGTCTAATGCTCCTGGCACTTGGGAGAGGTTTATGAATAAGGCCACATTTTATTCTCACCCGTGCATCCTGTGAGCCCCAAATTCAGCTAAATTTGAAGGTGATTAGAGACATAGTTATGAACCTCAGGATACTTTGAAGCCATAAAAAGGAGGATTAGAAAAATTTAGAGATACTGTGAATATAAAGGTCTGATCCGCAAACAGCCTTGAGCTCTCAGTAACGGTGTGGGTTGCAGTTTTTATCAAGTTTATAGAGAACAAACTGCTATTATTTATTTGATTTATGTTCAGTTCCACTCCAATAGATAGATTAGAAGTGTCTTGTCTGTGATAAAACAAAACTCTATCTGTATCAGGTCTCTATGAAAATAGTGACGTCATTTTGTGCACATACATGGATAGACACCAATTGGGATTAGAATACCAATATTAGAATGCCAATTAAAATCCCCATAGTATCAGTATTATCAGCATATTTGCATTAGTTTTAGTATGTAGAGGTTGAGACAAAAACATGTGTTTAATCTCTGGACATTTGTTTGCCTTTATTTCTCAGTCTCCCATAGTGAGTGGTGGCAACTGTTGGGAGAACGCGACGGTGGAGGTTATGTTGGGACTGGATGAGGCCTCAGGCCTCCAATTAAAACTCTTGGTAATTGATCAGCCCATTTATATAGGAATAAAAGCCATACTCCCAATAACAGAACAAAGTGATTTTTCATTACACAACAAAGGAAAAGAAAATGAAATCTAAGCCCAGCCAGAAAATACTCACCAATATAGTTAACACTGACTCATACTGAAGTCACGCTATTTGCAGCTGTGTTTTGAGTCCCCCAGACCCATCTATAGCTCTGAGTTAATACTGGCAGTGAGAATCAGAGGAGGCCAGGTCTATGGGGGCTCAGCTATGTTGTGGTCTTCCTAATAATATTTTCTTGCAGAGGAATAGATTGCATCCCGTGAAGCACAACTTTTACTGCCTATTTCCACACTCATCACCATTTTGATAGCCTCTGAGCAGCATCTGGTTGGCCTCTAAGCTTAATAAGTACCTCAGTTTCTGCTCTTTGTTGGCCTAGTTATCTCTTATGTGGCCATTAGGCCTGCTCAGAAAAACTCCAGTTTCCCTCTCCTTTTAGGAACATGGTAGGATTGTACTTCACCACTCATTTTCTTAAATTTATCAACTTTTTACATCTTAAAAAAAAAATTGAGTGTAAGGTGACCCACAATCTTACATTAGCTTCAGGTGTAGAACTTAGCCATTTGACAAATTTATATATTATGCTGTGTGCACCACGAGTGTCGCTCCCATCTGTCCCGTCACATCGCTATTACAGTATCATTGACCGTGTTCCTCATCCTGTGCCTTTTATTCCTGTGACTTATTCATTCCATAACGGGAAACCTGTATCTCCTCCCCTTCACCCGTTTTGCCCAAGCCCTGACTCCCCTCCCCTCTGACAGCCATCAGTTTGTTCTCTGTATTTATAGGTCTGATTCTGCTTTTTGTTTGTCTATTCATTTTGTTGTTGTTGTTGTTGTTGTTAAGATTCCACTTATGAGTGGAATCAAATGATACTTGTCATTCTCAGTCTGACTTATTTCACTTACCATAACACTCTCTAGGTGTATCCATGGTGTCTCAAGTGGCATGATCATATATATATATATATATACGCATATATATATATGTGTGTGTGTGTGTGTATATATACATACACCCCCCCCCACATCTTCCTTATCTATTTGTCTATTGATGGACCCTTAGGTTACTTCCGTATCTTGGCTATTGTAAATAATGCTGCAATAAATACAGGGGTGTTTCTTTTTGAATTAGTGTTTTTGTTTTCTTTGAGTAAATACCAAATAGTGGAATTACTGGATCATATGGTTTTTCTGATTTTAATTTTTTGAGGAACCTCCGTGCTGTTTTCCACAGTAGCTGTACAAATTTACATTCCCAACAACAGTGTATGAGGATTCCTTTTTCTCCACATCCTCACCAACAGTTATTATGATTTCAGCCATTCTAGCTGGTGTAAGGTGATATCTTATTGTGGTTTTTATTTGCTTTTTCCTGATTATTAGTAATATTGAGCATCATTTATGTGTCTGTTGGCCATCTGGAAAAATGTCTGTTCAGATCCTTTGCCCATATTTTAATCTTTTTTTCTTTTTTAGTGTTGAATTATAAGTTCTTTATATATTTTGGATGGCAAATATTTGCAAATATCTTCTTCCATTCACTAGGTTGTCTTTTAGTTTTGCTGGTGGTTACCGTTGCCTTGCAGAAGCTTTTTATTTGTTGTAGTCCCAGTTGTTTATTTTTGCTTTTGTTTCCCTTGCCTTCGGAGACCTATCTAGAAAGAAGTTGCTACAGCTCATGTCAGAGAAATCACTGCTTGTGCTCTCTTCTAGGATTTTTATAGTTTCAGGTCTCACATTTAGATCTTTAATCCATTTTGAATTTATTTTTGTGTATGGTGTAAGAAAGCAGTCCAGCTTCATTCTTTTGCATGTAGCTGTCCACTTTTCCCAGCACCATTTGTTGAAGAGACTCTCTTTTCCCCATTGCATATTCTTGCCTCTTTTGTCATAGATTAATTGACTGTATAATTGTAGGTTTATTTCTGAGGTCTCTATTCTATTCTGTTCATTTGTGTCTATTTTTGTACCAGTACCATTCTGTTTTGATTACTACAGCTTTGTAATGTATCTTAAAATCTGGTATTGCAATACCTTCAGCTTTGTTCTTCTTTCTTAGGATCACTTTAGCTATTGGGGTCTTCTGTGGTTCCACACAAATTTTAGTATTATTTGTTCCAGTTTTTTCACCACTCCTTTTGAATTAGGCATAGTCATTTAACTTGCCTTAGCCATTGAAATGCAGAGCAGAATTGTCATGTGCCATTTCTAAGTGGAAACTCTAAGAGCTAGTGTGTGATTTGCCACACTATTTTTTTCTGCTTCAGAGATCATGAAAGTACATGTTGATATGAAGCCTGTGTCAGCTTGGACCTTTGAAAAAAAAATACAATGAGTAGAGCCTTTTTACAGATCTATATTGGATATGAAGAATTAGGGCACCAAAAATTAGGGATTGTTTGTTACTGCAGCATAACTTAGCCTGTCCTGATTGAGTTTACACTTACAACTTGACATTAGCCTTGACTGTTTCACCAGTGAATGACTACAAGTTGATTTTTAGACCTTTTTTTATTTTTAATCTAGAACCCAGACATTACATAACCACATGATGGAAACTCACTTTCTTTTGTGATTTTTGAAGAAATTCACCATGCACAATGCAAGGTCCAGTTGTCTAAATAATACAAATGGTATCTTTGTAGTAACTATATTTTTGTAACAGTAGTGAAAGTAGCAAGTAAGCAATTAAAGTTATTTAAAACACAAAGTACGCAGACAAAATATATAATGGCATATCAAATAGGCTCTGCTTAATCTTGCTTTTGTCTTAAAACCATTGTATTAGCTTCAGCTTCCTATTACCTAAAATAAACACAAGTACAAGCTGTATAAATCTGAAATATATTTTTTACCATCTTAAGAGTTCATCTCTTTAAATTGATGTCTGAGCCTGGTTATAGAGTAGGACAAGATATAGGTACAGCTGCTGCCATGAGAACTCTAAAATAAGGACAGGAGCTTGATTTTGATCATTTGAATTTTTTCTTTATTTTTTCATTTCAATTTTTTTCATTTCAAATGTTTTCCTTTGTCTTTGCAGTATGACACCCAAGATTTAAGGAATAAATGTCTTGAGTAAAATTTACATTACAGAATGTTTGGCCTTTGGTATCTCTGACTCATTTCTTTGTCCTTTTGCTCTATTGCTTATCAAGACTTCTCCTTTCCTCCATGATTTTCACACATCATGTGAACGCAGTCACAGATTCAACTCCTGGGTCTAATGCCAGTAATTTACACCTTCGCTCAAATTGAAGTCGGTGGTTTTTCTATTCTGAGAGGTGCATGCATTTCAAATGTGTCTGTGATGGTAGGAGGGCCCACATATCCTCGGGGGGGAAAAAAATCAGACATCACATGGGAGAGCATTTTTAGGGAAGAAGGGATGGTTTTCTAGCACCTCTCCAATCATACTCTGTGGAGGAAACATTTCAGCCAGCAGATAAGGGCAGCCTGGCTTTGAGGTTTAGACAAAACAAGAGAGGGAATCAGGCCACTTCCGCTTGCATAAATCATTTTATTTGTATTCAACTGTGTTTCAACTGACTTTCTAACCTCTTAGAAAACAACATTTTGGATTCTTTGCACCACACAGCATCTCTGTGTGAAATTTATGGTAATTCAAACAGAAACTCCCTCTGGCTGCACATGACTGAACATTTGATTAAAATTATAGAAACCTAACTACCAGGCAACTCCTTCTAGCTCCATATGGAACATCTGCTGAAGTAAGCCTTTAGAAGTCAGACAGAATTGAAATGTCATGCTCTAGGGGAAATACACAACACAAAGTTAAATGATGGACATGTAGGGGAGTGCTCATAAGGTGTGGGCTACATGTAAGCCTATTAGTTACTGCCTCAATTGTGGGGGCTTCAGGAAAGAGTAGAAGGGCAGGGGGGTGTGGATTTGTTTGCTTGTGTGGATTAGGCTAATGGAGTGTAGTACTATGTAAGTCCAAGTGCAGTAAAATTGCATGTAACATAAAAGCTTTAAAATAACTAATATAGTTATACCATAATTCAATTTTTCTCACACAGAATTCCATTTTGAAATTTGTTTAAATGTTAAGATAATAAATACAGCTCAGAAAGTCAAAAGAGTAAAAAATTATTATACTAAAAAAAAAAAACTCTGGCATATAAATTTTTAGAATTCAGGAAAAGGCAGTTATTTGACTTAATTTAATGTTAAAGAACTGAGGCTTTTAAAGACAGTACAATTAGAGATATTGGGCAACAGAAACATGAAATATTCTTGCTAAATTTGTAACAAATCTGTAAAGATATAACTGATGGTGATCATTAGAGTGAAAATAAATATTTCCAAAGAGGTAGTTTTTGTATTACTGAACAGAGCTTGAATTTTTTTTTTCAAAGCTGAACAAATGGTATGTGAAGTTCATTGAAATCATAAAATGATTGGTTATTGATTGGTACTTTGCTATCTTCATAGAGAAAAGTTACTGATATCATTTTAGAACAATAGCAGTATTTATATCTACCAACATTGGTTATAGCTGAATACACCATAGGCAGACCATAGGTCAAGTTAATAATTATTGATTGCATCTTCCCCTCTGTGGGTTAATGAGACAATCATTATAAATATAATAAGGTTTATCATTAGGAATATTGTTATTGCCCGTTTCCCAAAATAACCATGAGCGTTAGATTTCAAATATGCAAAATTAGGAAATAATAGATTTAGCGATTATTTGATTTATATTTTACTACTGAAATATTCCTTTTTTTGACTTTGTCTATTCACTCTGAAATGCCATATATAAAATCAAAAGTCCAATGCTTGGTACTTGACAGAAAAATAGAAAAGTAGAACTTGATGGGGCACCTGAGTGATTCTGTCACCACTCTACTCAGGTCATGATCGCAGGGTCCTGGGATCAAGCTCCAAATCGGGCTTCCTGATCAGTGGGGAGCCTGCTTCTCCCTCCCCCTCTGCCCCCCCCCCCCCCGGCTCGTGCTCTTTCTCTCTCTGTCTCATATAAATAAATAAAATCTTTTTTACAAAAAGGAACTTGAAAGTCTGGAGTGTGCATAACAAAGAGCTAGGAAAGAGAAAAAAGTCTGAAGAATTACGTTTTATGTTGTGTTGCAGTTGTGTTAGATGTTGAAATTCACATGGTTTGTTAATTTCAGCAAGAGCTAGAACATGAATAAAGATTTAAGAGATTATAGAAATGTTAGCAATTCATTGGTCAATATAAATATGTTTCCATAAACAGCTACATCAGAAAGACTTATTTCAAATATATACTTTAATAAAAATGCCCATACATATTCATGTAGAAATTTATATGTTCACTCACAGGACTTCCCAGAGATTTGTGCAAGGATTAGAATTAGCCAGTGGAAGAGGACAGGAGCCTCTCCTGCTATGGCTAGAAGACTATGGTGCTTGAGTCACTAGATGAAAACTAGTTATTCCTTTTCGTCCTTAAGGATTAAGCTTTAGGACCACAATGTTATTTGTTAAGATGCACTTTCAGCTAAAATTTCGGAGTAGTTTTTGAATCTAGGTTAGGTACAAAAATGGTTTCTTGGGCATTCTTTTTTCTTCAACTTCAGTAAACACCTAAATATTATTATTGCCTACCGAGGACCAAATAGAATAGGTAAACAGATTCAAGGTCCAGGAAAAGAAGAGGGAAATTAAAACTTCAACCTGTGCTCTACTGAAGTAGAAGCCAAAACGTTGTATCCAAGTAGGGTGGCGTTTTTAAAGGAAAATACGAATAGACTAAGAAATATAGAACCATAAGCCTATCCATGAAAGATTATTTAAGAAAAAACCCCCAGAGATTCAGTAACAGAAAAATGTTGAGGCTGTAGTTGCAGCCCATGTAGTTAATTGACTATACTAATGTAGCATTCTAAGTATGTGGAATTCAAATCAAAACTGGACAGGAGCTCAGCTTTCCAAAAAGCTTATAGAATAACGAAATGGAAAAGCATAATAAAATCACAAAGTACAGTATATATGTTTGTATTTTGGATTCTTAGTGATGTTGAAAGATACAGCTTTCTTTTGCCTGGAACATTCCCCCTACAAAATAATTTCTGTCGTTATTAGGAATTAGATATAATAAGCAATTGTCATTAAAATATATCACGAATTAGATCCATCAGTTTGACTTAAATTGTACTTCACTTAGAATTTATACGTATTACCTTTTGACTTGGTTGATTTTGTAATGAAGTTAATGAGCCTAGCAATTAATAGGATGTTAGACAAGGTTCTAAAATGAATTCTTGGAGACTTACTCCAAATCAGTGATCATGGTTTAACAAGCAATTCTTTAATAGATATGAACCAAACAAATGAAACATCGAAGTCGACAACTCTGTAATTTACCTAAGCTATTCACCAGTACTACACTTATATTTTGAATTCAGTGATGTTGCTAATTACTTCAGTGTGAAAACAACTCACTGCCATTAACTTTTTTAAGAAATAAAATACATTCCAGGAGTGCCTGGGTAGCTCAGTTGCTTAGGCGTCCAACTCTTGATTTTGGATCAGGTCATGATCTGAGGGTCGTGGGATTGAGCCATGAGTCGGGCTCCAAGCTTAGCGTGGAGTCGGTCCCTCTCCCTCTCTTCCTCCCCCTGCTCACTCTCTTTCTCTCTCTCTTAGGTAGATAGATAGATAGATAGATAGATAGATAGATAGATAGATAGATAGACAAAATCTTTTTTAAAAGAAGGAAAATGAATTCTAATATATTCCTATATGAAATGGTTGCAATTATCTCTCAATTCAGAATTTTTGGAGAATATACAACTCAACCTAAATCACTGGATTAGGTACCATATTTGAAAGATGGTGCAATTTTTACCCTATCATTTGTAAAATAGTTACTCAGATATACACCTCACTAAATTTTATTTGGAGTTGAAAAAAAGACATTAAATATATAAGCTGATGGGAACCCTGTCCCTTTTGATACTGTCTGATGTTACAGTATACATGTATCTATCTGCATTTTATATGCTGAAGAGTTAGCCTCATAACACATGCTACTGGTGGCAAATGAAAACCAAGTTTGCATCTTTCTCCTAACAGCAGTGCAGATGGGCTAGAAGAGCATGATTCAACTACATGATTCATTACCTGTATTTACATGACTGGAGTCAACAAAAAGAACACCATATTGGCAGTGCCCAAAACACTCAAATATTTGGGTTTGTATGTATATATTTACATATTTATACAAAGCAACAACAAAATCTTTCATCCTTTGTTTTCTCTCTTTACCCTAATTAGTGCCCCATAAATCTGTGGCTGTGATGATTGTACTTCTGATTTTTTGCATTAAAATATAATTATAATAAGGTGAACTAGATGTTTTAGTTATGCCTAACGTCACTAGTGATTTTGGTGTTAAGTCAACTGATTTTAAGTCTTTTCAAATGGGGCCATTCTGGGTTTCTTGATATTTTTGTCAAAATGGGCTTTTCTCATGTTCTTTATCTCTTTGCTTTTTCTTTTGATTTATTGTTGCCTCCTTTTTCACAATTACTTTGGCTTGTTTGCTTCCTCTTTTTTTTTCTTTTTAAGGATTTCATTTTTAAGTAATCTCCACACCCAACATGGGGCTCGAACTTATAACCCCAAGATCAAAAGTCTTATGCTCTAAAAACTGAGCCAGACAGCTGCCCCTGTTCCCGCTTGAGGAGGTGAAAAGGTCAGAGGGACTTGTGTGTTTTCCAAACATTATGTACTTTTCTTCATTTGCCTAGATCTCTGTTTCTGTGGATATATGAACTTTATACTTTCTAACTATTCTGGATAATTTTCCTTCTCCAATACTGTACTAGTCATATATTACTGTATAACAAATTTCCCCTAAATTTAGCAGCTTATCACAACAATGGATGTATATTATCTCACACTGTTTCTATGGATTTGGAATTTGGGAGAAGTTTAGCTGGGTGGTTCAGACTGGGAATCTTTCATGTGTTCCAGGAAAGATTCCGGGAGCAAAGGTGTGACTGAGGATGAAGGATCAACCTTTGTAATAGTCAGGGTTTCCCAGAGACCAGAACCAATAGAATATACAAGGAGATTTGTTATGAGAAATTGGCTCACATGATTGTGGGGGCAGGGAAGCCCTATAATCTGCTGTGTGTAAGCAGGAGCCTGACGAAATTCATTCTCAGTCCTATTGCCTGAGAACCAGGAGAGCTGATGATGTAAATCCCAGTTTAAGGGCAGAAAAAGTTGAGACAAGATTTCCAAGCTTAAGTAATAAGGCAGAAAAAAGGGCAAATTTCTCCTTCTTCTGCTGTCTTGTTCTATTTGGAACCTCAACGAATTTGAGGAGCAATTTCATTTACTGAGTCCACCAATTCAAATGCTAATCTCATTCAGAAACAACCATATAGACACACCCAGAAGTAAAGCTTTATATACCAGGTATCTTAGAATCATCTGATCCAGTCAACTTGACACATAAAATTAACTATCACAACTTCCAAGGTGGCTCAGTCATGTTCCTGGCAAATTAGTTCTCGTTGTTGGCAGGAGGCTTCACTTCCTTCCAATGAGTTCCTCTTCAGAGGGCTGAATTCCTTATGATATGCCAGCTCATTTTTCCAGGTGAGTGATCCAAGAGAAATCAAGACAAAAGCTATAATGTCTTTTATGACTTAGCCTCAGAAATCATACTACTGGTTATGCAGTTCACTCCTACTCAGTGTAGTAGGGGACCACATGAGGAATGAATACCAAAAAGTAAGAATCATTAAGTGCCATCTTGAGGGCTAGTTGCCACAAAGACATGTAATATAGGATTTTTTTTCTCATATCATTTGAAATTTCTCAGGGTAATTTTTATTCAACACTCACTTTCCTTTTATATGTCTTTCTGAATTTTATCTCCCTATTAAAACAAATTCATGGCTGCAATTTATAATCTTGCAATTAACTGAACATTCAGTGTTATCACATAATTTGTGGTTTTTGACATAAAGCATTTTTATAGACAATGCGATAAACTCATGTTTGCATACCATCCCTTTTTAACACAATTTTTGTTATCTTTTTCTGTCTCCATCATCATGGGCTATTCTAAAAACATCAGTGTGTTCCAATTTTTTTCCCTGTAGCTGCTTAGCTTTTTCTTACGTGGCCATTAGGCTGTCCTTCCTTTTATTGTTATTATTATTAATATTATTATTACCACCACAGTGTACTCTGGAAGCATTCTTGAACAAAGAAGAACCCCCACTCAGCTTGCTTTTTCATGGCCCATGAATCGGCTATTACTCAAGGAGTTCTGGTTCCTTTTAGGAGAAGAGTAGCATTGAAGGCCAAAAGATGTGAGCCTGAGGGAGCACATTTGATGGCTTCACAGGAGTCCTGAATGTAGGCAAATTGTTCTGTTTGATGTTTGTTCTCCGTTTTTTAAAATTTAGGTTCTGTGATTATGTCAAAAACAGTTACAATCTTCTACTTAAAAAATAGTTTCTTACTGAACATGAACTCTAGAAGAGTATGTCTAGATTCGATTCCATGTGCAAGAAGTGAAAGATATGATACAGAAATTCAGAGAATAAGATTAAATGGCATGTACAGATCTGAAAGAGAAAGAGCTAAGGGGAGACCTGGCTCACAATTGCTGGTGTCTCACCTGAAACTTAGAATTTTTTGTATGAAAATCATTTCATCGTGTATTAGGTAAGAGGAGTTCAGAACTCTTTGTTGTCCTTTCGAAGCTACATTTTAGATCGTTCCTCCATTTCCTATCAACATAGACATCGTAAGAGTCATGAATAGTCTTTGGGTACTTTCCCCAAAATTGTGAGGCTTACTAATTAGGAGCTCTAGCTTTGAAGCCAGCTCTGAACTGACTCCATCAGGTGGAACTATGTGACCTTTAGGCAAGATACTTAAAGATAAACTTCAGCTTCTTCATCTGTGATATAGGGGCAATAACAACAATCTCATGGTATTTTCAACATGAATGTGCCATGAAAGGAATTCAACTAATGTGGCAAGAGTGAATGGATGATAACATACGTGTTATAGTTTGTACATGTTGCATAATCGAGGGAATTAGTGTCGTGCCTAGAACCTAATACATGCTGGTTTAATGTCAGCTTCTTACTATTAATCCAATATCACTTATTTTTTATTTCAAGAAACTTTTTGATACTCCTTTTTACCCCCCCCCCAAAAGTCCTTTCAACAAACCACATCTTTACACTGTAGACAGGAAGCACACTGCTGAAGTAGTCAGTCATAGAGCTAAACAAAATTACTTGTTGAGAAGGCAAGGTGACTTACTAGAAAGAGAATTCGTTTTGGAGCATATTTTCAAATTGTATGATTTTGGCTAAATTATTAAACCTTTCAAAGATTCAGTTTGCTGAAAAAAATGGGACAGAAAAAAATGGGACACTAATACTTATCATTAGTGTTGTAGTATGGATTAAATTAGTAACTGTTATTGTATAGTAATAAGTATTGTTATGTTTTGAAAGAATGACCACCTCTCAGTGTAATCACCTCTACATTATACTAAACCTACCAGAAAATATAACCCTCTCCCCCAACCCCAAGAGCTAAGGAATCTGTGTCTTATTCGTTTGTTTGTTTGTGGTGATTTTTCTATTCAGCGATATTTACTTTGAAGTGAGATTGATTCTTTTGTGTTTTACCCAATTTAATTTAATTTAATTTTCTTAAAAGATTTATTTATTTGAGAGAGAGAGAGAAAAAAAAAACATGAACACGTGCACGTGCATGGGGGAGGGGCAGAGGGAGAGAATCTTCAAGCAGACGTTGTGCTGAGTGTGGAACCCAACTCCAGCTCCGGGCTGGATCTCACCACCAGGATATCATCACCTGAGACAAAACCAAGAGCCAGGCACTTAACCAGCTGAGCCACCCAGGCACCCCAATTTTAAAGCTAATTTACATATCACAGACCTTAGTTTTCATTAATGCTTTTCTGTAAGACAAATACTGTGTTATTGTAGTTTAGGAATTAAAGGATTCAAAGGACCTATCACACAAAGACAGAGGCTGATCACCTTGTGCAAGGATGATTGGAGATACTGTCTAAGCACGTCTGCATGTTGCCATTCATCATTCCGATAAGGGCCCAAATCAAGGCCATGTTCAGAAGAACCCAGAGTAAAAGTTCTGTTCCTTGAAAGAGGATCTAGTAGGACATCTTGATTTGCAGACAATGAGACAAGCCCAGGAATTCATGTCATATCTGCAGTTCCGCGGTGAATTTTGTAGAATAACTTGTTTTTTGTCTTGTGATTTTTTGGCTTTGCTGTGTGATCCACCTATTGAATAGATTCAAACCCTTTGTCATGAACAAGTTTTGCTAAAGGGGGAAATGTTAGAAAAAGAAATAAGGAAAAGATAGTATCAGTAAAATGGATATCTTATAAAAAACACATTTTCCCCTATTTTCAGCAAATATTTAACTTGATCAATTCTTTCAAAGGTTACCTTCTGCTAATGTTAGGACTTAAAGTGGAAGAAGAAAAAGAATGGCTTATTTATTCTTTAAAAAATAATTGTCAGGGGTGCCTGGGTGACTCAGTCGGTTAAGCGTCTGTTCGGCTCAGGTCATGATCTCAGGGTCCTGAGATTGAGCCCCGCTTTGGGCTTCTCATTCAGTGGGGTGACTGCTTCTCCTTCTGCACCCCCCACCCCCACTCATGCTCTCTTTCTCTCTCTCTCAAGTGAATAAATAAAAATCTTAAAAAAAATTGTCAGCAGGGTGTGATATGGGACTGAATACTGAATGATGTTGACTAGAGAAGAACATGTAGAGGGTAAGGACAGTTTCTGTAATTTTACTATGGGAATTATTTCCCAAGCATTGGAATCTTACAGTCCTTATGTTTTAGCCTCAAGCTGATGATTAGCTAAGAGAGGAAAACTAATTTTTTTCTTGAAATGGTTTTGCACAGTTAGGAGTATAATGGGTTTTACACCTTCCGCTAAGCATTAGACATTATTCACTGAGAGTTACAGAATGGCAGGCCAGATATACCACTGATTTTTCAAAGTTTAATAGTTCTTTTATTGTTATGGCAATTAGATGATGTACACATGCGGGTTCGAACCAACTGTAAAGTTACTTTAGTTTCCGTGTCCCTTTCATTAGGGAGATAAAGGAAAAGGTGAAATGAGAAATAAATGAATATAATAGTCTGTAGAACTTCATGACCTATATTTAAGGACCCAAAGTTTTATCAGAACTGCTTTATGGGTGATATAAACAAAATAAAAGTTATTAACATTTTCCAAGTAATTTTTTTAAAAGTACAAAATTGATTAAAAGGTGACAGTAGAAATGGAGGGGAAAATCTGTTAGAAGAAAATTTGCAGTTAAATTGAAAGATACATGTTCTGTAAAGAGGCACAAAAAAACAAGCATTTTAAAATACTCAGATCAAAATGAAATGAGATAATGAAAGTCTATTAACAAAACACGGAGACAAGGAAGCTCAAAAGTTCTAATACTGTTACTGAAAACAAGTGCTGAAAAGGCCTGCAGAACATCTTGCACATGGTCAGCAACATTATCACCTGCTGAACGAATGAATGAACCTTTAAGGTGCCTTTCAAACTCCCCAGTTTTGGAAAATCTTAAAAAGAATAAATGCACAGTTTATTGAATTTCTATAGTGTATCTTTGAATATGCTAAATATTTTACATGTGTTATCCTTAGAACAATTGCATGAGGTAAGATTTATTACTCCATTTAACAGACGCAGAAACTGAGACTTAGACATGACTTGCCCAAAGTTACCCAGATAAGAAATGACAGAGCCAGGATTTGAGTCTGCATGCCTAGCCAGCATTACTCCAAAGCTTGAGTGCTAACCTTTCTGGCGGGATGCACCTCTATATTCAAGAAGAAAGAAGAGACAATAGTTACATTTAAACTGAAAGTTCACAGTATTCTAAAGTTCAAAAGACATTTATTTTATTTTTTTTAAAGATTTATTTGTCAGAGAGAGAGAGCACAAGTAGGGGGAGTGGCAGACAGAGGGAGAAGCAGGCTCCCCGCTGAGCAAGGAACCCTGGGATCTTGACCTGAGCCGAAAGCAGACACTTAAGCAACTGAGCCACCCAGGCATCCCTCAAAAGACATTTAGAAAGCGTGTGTTATGTGCCAGATAATACGCAAGACACCGAGAGGAAGACAGACTAGAGTCTTGGGAGGTCAGAGAGGCAGGCTCAAACAGATGATTACATTTTGAAGTAAATTAGTTATGATTTAAAAAATAGAAAAGCTTAGCATGCTTTGGAAGCACAACGTAGGGCCATCCATCCCTGCCTAGGAAGTTTTTTTTGGGTATGATTCTTGAATCATGAATGAGTGAGCTCAACGAAGTCAGGGGCTGACTCTAGGAGAGGGATGAACATCTGTAAGGCTCGGGCAATCAGGAGATGGGGAGGAAGGCTGGATAGGTTGCAGGCTGATAGACAAAAGTGTCTTGTTTACTGTGCTAGAACTTCTTTTTCTTTTCTTTTAGAACACTTTCTCTGTCTACAGTGTTGTGAGTGGACTTGAGGCTAGAGATAGGACAATATTTCAATATTCTAAGCAGGACAACATGATGATGAGGGCATATTATGTGATCTCTGAAGCAAAGTTATAAACGCCTGGGGTGCAAAAGGAGGGCCAACTGGGCCAGGATAAGAAACATTTGAACTTCTATTTATTTTTATTCTGTTTATTTATTTTTAAAGATTTTATTTATTTACTTGAGAGAGAGAGAGAAAGCATGAACGAATACAAGCTGGGGAAGGGGCAGAAGGAGAGGGAGAAGCCGCCCCCCCGCTGAGCAGGGAGCCTGACTTGGGGCTTGATCCCAGCACCCTGGGATCATGACCTGAGCCCAAGGCAGACGGTTAACTGACTGAGCCATCCAGGCGCCCTATTTATTTTTATTTTATTTCAACCACTTGACATTTCTAATTTTGTATATTGTTGTAACATGTCTATGCACATTTTACAAAAAACAGTTTGGAGACCACTGTTTTAAAAGGAATGAAATCAGATGGGCAAATATAAGCCATGTATTAGATATTCACAGGCTTTGGTCAGACTTGAATAAATGAATGTAAGGTAATGGGTGTATTGGTGAGATATGAGAGCTAGAGTGTAAGTTTTGGAAGGGTATGGGTATGGAAGCAATGGAACCCCTGTCAATGGGTGCAATTGGCAAGGAAGTTTATGTAAGATGAGCAGAAGTGAGGGCCTAGCCCAGAAGCCCAGGAACACCAACGTGCAGCGTGAGCACTAGAAGAGCAGAGACAGAGAATGTGAGAGAGGGTCGGAGAGAAAGACGGGAACGTGGGGCAGAGAACGGTTTCACAGAAACTAAAGGATGTGCTAGTAACAGGAAAGCGTCGCTGGACTATTTTGCTGACAAGCCACATAGAATAGGAATTAAAAAGTGTATTTTGTGTTTAGAACTTAGTAGTGATTGGCAACCCTTTTGGGAAGCAGCTTCAGTTTGTGGTGGGAATGGAAGCCAGATTTCCAGGGATGGAAGCGTGAACGACAAGCAAGGAAGTGAGGCTGGACAATAATGCCAATAACTTTGGCTAGGACTAGGAGAGAGAGGATAGCCAGAGGGGTAATAAAGGGTTGAGGATGGTCTTTTGTTTTCAATTAAAATATGGAAAACACTCATGTGTTTAAATGATGCTGATGAAAAGTCATCAGCTGTAGCAAGGGGAGGATACAGGGATCTGTCTCCTTCCTATCTTTAAAAACACCTATCTTATTTTCCATGGCCTTTCTAAACAACAAAACTGGGAGGCAAAATTTCCCAAAACACAGTTCTAACCACTGTGAACTGAATTTTCAGAGAAGCATGGAATGAACCATATCTTTCAGTCTCATTCATTCCGATAAGAAAGTGAAAAAAGAAATCAGAAATATTTAGAGGGTAAAGAGGTCAGAACAGGTCAACATTTGAAAAGAAACTATCCAGCAATGGAATCCTACAGAGGCTCTCAATCTTCCACCCCAAGCTTGGCATCTGCTTCTTATGAAGTGAGCTAACTCTAATGAGCGGGATGGAAGAGGCTGAATATCCTCTTTATCCCTTAAATGGGCCTTGGTGGCCTGGGAATGTGAGCATAAGAGCTGATTCAAGGAGAGTAACTGCTGTTGATCACCAAGTTTCTCCTTTAGTCATTTTACGTATTTCCCGATTTATCTGATGACTTGATAACCTACTCCTGTTTCTTGTTATCCCATTTTATTCTGGGAGCTGCATTTAATAGAATTCGAGAATTTTCCTAGTCAGGCCTTAATAGTTCTTTCAAATGTTATCTCTTCTTATGAATCCATCCCTGGCTCCCTAACATCTGCCATCCCCTCATTTGTGTTTCTTTTGTACAGCATTTGCAAAACCTCAGTCCAACTAATCAGTTCATGGTTCTTCTCTTCCCCTAGTCTGTCAACATTATCTTAGTCGTCTGTGCTAGCCTTTCGCCCAGCATATCTCCTGGCAGCTGTCCTAAGCTTAATGAATACTTTGAAATGAATGATTGAATCATGGGAGCACCTTTTCTGTTTCTGTAAAACAGGAATCACTTCTTTTAGGAATCATTTTCCTACATGTAATATAATTAAAGTCCCAAATGCAGCCCTAGTAACAGCTAGCATTTGTTGGGCCAGGAAACATGCTAATCACGTTGAGGACATCACACTTTGTATTCTCACAACAAGCCCGTAAGTTAGTGATAATCAGTTATATTTTATCCGTAAGAAAGCTAAGGCTAGAGAGAGTAAATAAATTGCCCAAGAGTTCCCAACCAATAAATGACAGATTTAAAAGACTTAAAAGACACAAAAGATGTCAACATGATGATTTTAATTTCCTGGACTCTGACTTATGTCTTACTGCTAGGACTTTTCAGCTTTTATCTGCTGATATTTTGGTGGTAGTTTGTCTCCAAAGGCGGCCACTCTCAATACTGTCCCTCCCCATGGAGAGTGGAATATATTGCCCCACCTCCTTGAACCTGGGCTGACTCATGCCTATTCTGATCAAGAGAATACAGAAGTGTTGCCGCTTCAATTGCAGACCTCACCTTTGAAAGGACTAGCAGTTTCTGCCTCCAACCTCTTGGAGCTCTGCACTGCCAGGTAAAAAATCCAGGCTGAAAAGAGAGCCTATATGGAGTAGAGAGGATCTGGCATGTGTGAGTGAAGATGTCATCTGGACAACCATCCCAACTGAGTCTTCTGATGACCCCAACCCTAGACTCTAAGGATCTGAAACTGCATGAGGGACTCCAAAGAGAGCACTCAGCTTAATTTTGTCACCCCACAGAATCCTAGGAGGAAATAACACCTTGTTACATTAAGCCATTCAATTTTGGAGTAATTTGTTACACAGTCATAGAAAATAGGAAACATATTTTTTTGAAATTCAAGTTGAAATTAAGATTACAAATCATAGTGCCTTGTGTTTATTTGTGTATGATTACATTGGTTAGTATTCTGTAACTATCACTCTGTCTATCTCAATATTTGTCATGTTTTTAACCTAAAGATTAATCTCAGAATAAAGTTTTATAGTTCATTTTACAGTGAATTTTACCTGGCTGACCCAGCAAAAGTACATCTCAGAGTCTGCCCAGGAGCAGAAGGGGAAAATGCGCTTTCCTTGAACTTTTTTTTTTTTTTAAGTTGCAATGTCATCATTACTAATGTCATTGAAAAAAACTAATGTAAATTAGTATTATTTAGTGCTGATTTATGATTCATGACTATTGTCCAGAGGCAAAGAATACCCACTGAATTTACTCATAAGGCTATATTTTCATAACATTTTCAATTATAATCATTTCTTCATTTGTCCTGGCTTATTAAGCATTATCCAGTAGATGATATGCTTGGTTTCAGAGATCTGTGACATCTTCCCAGATCTTCATTTCTTGATAGTGAGCAGGCCTGAACTCTTTTTATATTTGTATGCTGCTAATTGCTTTTCAAATACAGAATCTCACTCACTAACGGTTATTTTCTTTTTCAAGAAAGAGCTTTATATAGCTTTCTTTAAAAATGAAGACATAGTAATTGTTTATTACTTTGAACCTTTGGAGATTGCCGATATTTGATCATTTGTTTACCTGCAAAAATGGGCATTTTGTAATACAACACTCCAGGTACTTTTGAATTCAAGTCTTAGGATAACATTGTGAGGCAAGGCACATGAAAGGGGGGTGTATCCACATATTTGCTGAATAGGACTGTGGGGCTGGAAGTTAAGTGATTACACTTTGTCTACAGCTAGGAAGTAATAGAGTCTGGATTTGGACCCAGGACTGCTAACACTGACTCTACTAATTCATACTCTGTTCTCTACAATAATGAACTATTTGCTATTCTCTGCTCAGAAACATAAATTTATCTTTAGCTGTTACAGGTTTTGTAACCACATTTAATATTTCAACATTGAGGTGATAAATTAATCTGTTACCTCTGAAAATGGGTGGGACATAGAGAAATAGTCAAGATGGTGGTGTTGAAACAGCAAGGGCCGGTTCACCAGTTATGGAACATTATATCCTAGAGTGTTTTCCTATTCACACACGCTTATAATCATGAGTTCTCTTTAGCCTGGTTTCAATAAGACAGAGTGCGCACACATTTGCAAGAAAGTAACAATCATGGAAAAGCGTAGAAAAGCAGAAAAACACAATATGATTTGTCTTTTAGTTCTCATTTAAATTGAGAACAGGGAAATCCAACATGAATTTAGAGGGCAAGATTTGTAACATAGAGGCCAGTGTTTTAAATCCAGCCTTCATATAGTGGTCACCATCACAATGACCTCTCTACCTACAGCTGTGATCCTAATAGGCAAAGGACATTTCAAGCCTGTTGACCACAGAGCATCTCAACCATGTCAAAAGAAGTCAGAGAGAACCACCAGATCTGTGACCAGGATAAAGCATAGTTGTGTGATTGTCACTGAAAGATTCTCTAGAGAAACACTGCTCTGAGAAGCTACTGTGAGAGTAGCAGTGTGACTGGGCATTGTTATTTCATTTTAAATATTGTTAAAGATCTGTGCCAGTAGGGTAAATACAGTGGGGAGAAATACTTGCTATCAGAGAAATAATAATAATTATTGTTAAAATTAATAGTGCTCTCAATTTGGGAGATTTACCCTTGTGGCATATTACAGCTCCTACTTCAGGAACTATATAGTCCCAGATGATGCAGATTTCTCCTACTACTTACTAAATACTAAATACTACTTACTAAAAGTACTTTGTATTTTTCCCATTTGCCTGTGGCTGATTTATTCAGTTCATGTGACCATTCTGCTTTAAGTACTGTCTCTAATATTAACCCTTTGAACCAAACAGGGCTCTTCCTCCTAAAGCCATAGCCCCAAGTCCAATTTTTTTCAATAAATTTTATTTATTTATTTATTTGAGAGAGAGAGAAAGAGAGAGAGAGAAGAGGGAGAGGCAGAAGGGAAGGGAGAGGGAGAGATCTCAAGCAGACTCCATGCTGAGTATTAGCCCCACGAGGGGCTCTCAGGACCCTGAGATCATGACTTGAGCTGAAATCAAGAGTCAGATGCTTAACTGACTGAACCACCCAGGTGCCCCCCACAAGTCCAATTTATACACATTTCTAAGAAAAACCTTCAAGCTTCCCTTTATTCGTCTTCCTAGAATAGATTCTTTTTCAGTTTGTCCAGGTAGTGAGCACTTTTGGAGCTAGCAAGAATCAGAGAAAAATGGTCTATTTTTGATATACCTTGTTCAGAATTATTTAACAATGAAAACCCCTATAGCCACATTGTAACAAATAAGAACGTACCCATCTCCCTACCCCTTTACTTACTCCCTATTTCCCCTCTCTGCTTTTTCTCCATAGCACTTGTCATCTCATACAGCTGAATTTCCTTTTTTTTTTTTTTTTTTTTTTTTTTTTTGCTAATTGTCGTTATCCCCCAGGGTTCTCTAGAATGAGGACAGATATCTTTATTTGCTGCTATATCGTCAATGTCCGACACATAGAAAGTGCACAGTAAATACTTGTTCGATCAGTAAGTGAACTAACATGGAGGTCTATTTTCTTGGCAAATTTTTGATGATAGTATATGTAGCTGTTCTTTGCCAAATCTTTCTCACTCCTCCAGAGTGTTTGATTGCAAATTTCCAGAGAGCAGAAGCTTATATTCCATTATTTTTAATGAGAAAATCATAATGGGTTCCAAGCCCCTCACAACATTGCGACAAAATATCATTGAAACATTCTTAAATACCTCAGTAATAGTCCACAAATGATTTCTGGGTAACATAAAGCATTGGAAATACAAAATAATTATTTACTAAATAATAAAGTCACTGGTAAGTATATTTCTGAGCAGTGTACAATGTTAGTGTGAGTTTTCTTTTTATACTGCAAGGAGCTGGTACTCCAATGCAATGGAACAATGTAACAATATGTTAAATGTGGAGAAGATACTAACTACATTGCAGCCTGTTGGTAGTGCCCTCAGGCATCTGACTGAAGCAAAGAGGAATCCATGTCAGCATGGGGTAAAAAAGTTTAACAGACTTAAACAATTTTAATGCACCATAATCTCATCAAGGGGAATAGCAGAGATAGAACTGCAATAGGATCAGAGGACTCTCATATGGAAAAGTACCCAATTTCGATGTCTTTGCTGATATGTACATATAGTTTTGTGTAAGGACTTTTGATTTTGACAGTGAATTTCTGGTAAAATTTTTTGCAAGTCATTATAGTGAATGAATAGTGAGATTTTGAATAGCAAGAGCTAATTGCAATTTTGTGAATGCACAAAAAAATCCTCAAAATTTTTTCTTAGAGAACTAAATGCGGTATTTATTCTCTGTAAAGTACCTAAACTTATTAATTAAATATTGACATGTATTAATAAATATTAAGTTTTAAAGAAGTGGAAGTATAGATACAATTATTGTCATTAAATTCATCATAAATTAATGATATGCATATTTTTGCTTGCAAACTTTCTCTTTCCTGCCTGTCATCTATTTTTTTTTTCTTCCCAATTCAGTATTCTTATTCTTTACCAATTTGGGGAAAATGAAGTAAGAGGGAGACCCCCCCTCAAACTGTCATATCAAAGTGTCATTCTAATCAACCGTGAGCAAGCAACCTGCGGTCCTGAAGCTGCAATGATGACCATTATTCCTTATAGCTGCTCTTAATAAGGCTGTTAGGACATATTGATTTGTCTGGTGCCCGAAATACTCTTCCAAACGTGTTACCCGAGGGACTGAAAACTGGTTAGATTGCTAGTGCCCAGTTTTTAAACCTGGAGAAGGACTGGTATCCTGTTTTGTCTATCTCAAATCCTTCCGCATTATTTCAGAGACCATTCTGTCTATAACAGCTTTGTATATATCCTGTATTCCACTTATGGAAACATATACCTAATTTGAAATTAAGCAAATATTGATTCTGTATCACAGATCAAAAATGTGGCTGGCAAGCTGTTCTCAGTTGTATGGAATCTGTTCTTGCTACTGTAGAGCCACTTCTAACATCTAGCTCAGCTGATAATGACAAAAATAAGAGTAAAACATGGGAGTTTCCTATACTACATTATGGTAGACTTTTATTTTCATTTTAGCAAACATCTACAAGCAAAGTGTACAGCGGAATTTTTCTGGTTAAATAGTTAAGTAGTTTTTCCGCCTTTGAATGGAAAATCTTTGTGGCACTCTGCATATAATTTAGTAAAGGGTACCTCATTAGCCTAAAAAACTAACGTAAAGAAGCAGACCAGTTAGTCTCATCCTCTCTATTGCCAATGATTTTTTAAAAAATACTATTTCATTTCAATTAAAGTAGTAAATAAAAATAGAAAAAAATTAGAATTTGTGTTCACGTTATCTGAAATGATATCAGAAATGTCATAAACATAGCTGTAATTTTTAGATCTTGTTTTTTAAATGGCCTTGTGAAATTTGGGCCTAAAACAATATATTTTGGATTTATAGGTTAAACAGTACTTACCCTAGTCCTGAAAAACAAAAGATGGATACAGTTTCGAAGAGCAGGAGCAAGCTGACCAATAAAATGCTAACATGCTAAGAAACTAAGGAAATTAGGGAAATACAAGATACCACTATGGAAAAACTAAATTAACTTTTCTTTATTGATAGTCAGCTAATTAATGCATGGGTAGTTTAACTATAGCTCATTAATTTATGTATTTCATATTTATTGAGAATTTTTAAATTTTCACACACTTCACTGCAAAAATATATTTGCTTAATAACACAAGAAAAATTACACAGAAAATTTTTAAGGAAAACATAGCATATTGAGATCAGTCTATGTTATTATGCAGGGGAGTGATGGATTACAAATTGGGCAATTCTCAATGGTTCCAAAGAGAGTAGGGAGATGGAAGACTATGGAACTCTCTTCTCATATAAACAATATATCTTCAGTCTTATGTAACAGAGTACAAAGCACTGAGAGTATAAAGCGCATAGAAAAAGTCTAAGAATTGACATATCAGTGTAAAAAAAATGATAATCCGGAATTAGAGTACTCTCTTTCTCTAGATTCACTCTCTCTCTCTCTCATAACGTGCATTTTGAGATTTTTCTTGTCGTTAACTTCTAAGCTAATTATATGATGGCCATAAAGTATGTATGATATACGTTCTCTTCTAAAAAACTTACTGTTTTATAAAAGCAACATATTAGAAATAATAAAATAATCAAAGAACTATATGCCAGTGAAAACATACTTGTCAAAACTTAAGGGATACCCCAAGTTTTGAAAGAAAGTTGCCCTAAGCGTAACTTGAAAGACAGAGCTGTAAATGTTTATGTTAGTGGGAAAAAAAGCTGCTAGTGAAAAATCTGTTTCCAACATGAGAACATAGCAAGAGAAAAACACAGTGAGTCCAAAGATTAAAAGGAAGGAGATTAAAAAAAAATAAGAGGGGCGCCTGGGTAGCACAGCGGTTAAGCGTCTGCCTTCGGCTCAGGGCGTGATCCCGGCGCTATGGGATCGAGCCCCACATCAGGCTCCTCTGCTGTGAGCCTGCTTCTTCCTCTCCCACTCCCCCTGCTTGTGTTCCCTCTCTCGCTGGCTGTCTCTATCCTGTCGAATAAATAAAAAAAAAATCTTAAAAAAAAAAATAAAAAAAATAAGAAATTAATAGAATAGAAACGAGTTGTAAAAGAGATGTTTAACAAAGCCAACAAAGTTGATTTTTTGAAAAACAATATAACCTTATATTCAGCCACTTTGATAAATATTCCTATTATTTCTAATAATTTGTAAAGTTTTTAGATTTTCTATATCATTAATGTTATGTATAGTTAGTTATACATCCTCCTTCCATAACCACACATTTGCAAATTCTTAATGTTCTGCCTGAAACTTCCACTACAATACAGGGTGTAAGTGATTATAGAATTCACCATATCATTCCATATATAAGTAAAAAAATTTCATATAAAACAAATTAATATAAAAGATTATATAGAAAATCTAAAGAAACTACAAACTATTAGAAAAATAGGAATATTTATCAAAGTGGCTGAATACAAGATCTATATATTTGGTTGATTCATATTAAACTTGCCATTATTTGATCATTCGACATATAGAAGTTGAAATTTAAAAAAATTTAATTTAAATTCAATTTAGTTAACATATAGTGTATTATTAGTTTCAGAGGTAGAATTTAGTGATTCATCAGTTGCATATAACATCTAGTGCGTGTTACATCACGTGCCCTCGTTAATGCCCATCATCTAATTACCCCATGCCCCAACTCATCTCCCCTCCAGGAACTCTCAGTTTGTTTCCTATAAAGAGTTTCTTACGGTTTGCTTCCCTCTCTCCTTTAATCTTATTTTATTTTTCCAAAAACGTTGAAATTTTTATTGTTCAACCTAATACATTACTAAATATCAAAATCCAATAGCAAGAAAATGTCTTCTCTTTGACAGTATTTACAGTACTCAAGAAATGAATATCAATATCTAGAAATATAGCTGATAAATGTTGTATAAAACTTCCATTTAGAAGAATGTGAAATTTCTAATAAATAGTGAAGGATGACTAAATAAATGTGAATTTATATCATGATGACAAATTCACTGAAAGAGTGTGTTCTCCACCCTATGGATAAAATTTCATTGCATGAAGTAATGTTATTTCAGTGAAAGAATATGTCCACCACACTGTGTTATATTTAATGCACTTTGTAAAAGTACACTTGTCAAAGATATTTCTAAGAGTGCTAGTTGGATATGTGAATAGAGTAGTATTTGATTGAAAGTATATGTTCACTGCACTGTGATGCTTTCAATACTCTGTTAAGTATGTTCGATTTATGTAAAACTGCAACAAGATATATAGATACAGTTTCTGAATTTGAAATTAAAAAATAGTATATTAATCGAAAACAAAAAAGAAAAATTAAGAAGAATTAATAGTGTAAATTTGCCAATTCTCCCCAACCGATCTATGCAGTGAATTGGCATTTAATGCAATGCCAACAAAAGGGTTATAAAAAAAAAAAAAAGTAATGCAAACCCATTTATAGAGTTGTGCAAGACACTTTATAAGATAATTCTAAAATTCCTACAGAGGAGTAAACATTCAAGAATAGGCAGGACATTTCTGAAGAACTATAGGGAACAGGGCATTTTTCTACAAAGTATCAGGAGTTACGAAATTATAGTGAGTGAAGTAATGTGGTACTGATCCAGAGATTTTTTTTTTAAAGGGCCAATGGAACACAATTGGTCAAATGAAATATACCCATACATTTATGAAACTTTGGTGTATCACAGAAATAGTATTTTAGATTATAGGAGAAAAGCAGAATTAATTGATACATGGAATAGAAAAAAATCTTATTTATTTATTTTTAATTTTTGAAAAATTATTATATTTAAAAAGATGAAATAAAAAGAACTGGATTTCTACATCAAACAGCATATGAAAATAAATTCTAGATGAACTAAATACTTAAATGTCAAAATCAAAGCTTAAAAATAAAGGTAAATATTTTCTTAAACAAAACACAAAAAGCCTGCCTCTAAAAGAAAGTACTAATAAATGTGACAATGTTGAAAGTCAGAACACTTGTTTATCAGGAGACAACTGTGTGTTAGTTTATAGATAATACAAACAGAGATACATTCAAAAACATTTCATGTAAGAGAAAACACATTTAGCTAACAAATATATAAAGAGTTGTTCCACATCTTTAGTGATCAGGGAAATGCAAAGCAAGACTATATTAAGCTAAACTTTTGCACTCATTTGATTGGTAAAAATTTTTAAAATCTGACAATATCAAGAGGTTTCATATACACCAGCTCTCTTAAATCTTTTTGCTGGAAGGTTTAAATTAGCAATGAATTTTGCACATAGTATGGTATTATCTCTTAAAATTGAATACTCTCATATTCTATGACACCCAATAATCTGTAGGCGTATGTTCTAGAGAAAACCTTGTAAATAAACTATAGGAGACCTGTGCAAGGATGTTTATAATTGCACATTTTGCATAGTAAGAACCTGGAACTGATTCAGATACCCAGGAAAGGGAGAGGATATGGGTGAGCTTTTTACATAGTGCGGTGTGGTATCTTGACACAATGAGCAATTGTAAAGCAGACAAAATGAGTGCGTTACAGTGGCTTATAACCATATTACTGCACGATATCATATTGTATGGAACACCCCCCTCAAATAACAAATGACCTGATAATCTTTTTTATAAAATACATTTTAAAACAACTAAAATTTCAAAAACATTTTTCGGGGATACATGTGATTACAATAAAATGTAGAAAGATACAGAAGTAAATGATCAGCATAGGACTCAGGAGGCTTGTAATCCAAGAAGGGGGAGGCAGGTAGCTAAGAAAAGACCACATTGGTAGATGCAAGTTATTGTCCGTGTGCTCACTTTTTTTAGAAAAGTAGTTGATTAGTGCTTATTATATTAGTCAGAAATAAAAAATTAAAAAGAAAAAAATTCAGAATGGGTCCACTGATGTACCAAAAATGTGACCATACCACCATCAAGGATAATAATCCAATTATGTGTACCTGAGTTCAAAGAAGTTTTAAAAAATTAATGTAATTTTCTAGAAAAAACCAACTAACACGTTTCTAAAGCATATCCCTGTACTTTCAAGCAATTGAATAGCTACATGGAGTAACATTAGGCCAGGAAATTAAAGTGTTGCTTGATTTCGTAAGTGTAAAAACTGCTTACGATTAATTGATTATGAAAAATCGCATATGAATGACAACTATTTTCGGTTTTTGTAACACCTAATCTATGCACTGATTAATCCCTGGAACCAGAATTGCAGGTGTGATGAATAGGCTTTGCCAAGTGGGATTTCTTGTCTTTATTAATCTTGTTTGTCTTATTAGGACAGTAGCACTGTCAGTGTAGGGTGAACAATGAACATAAAATAAAAATTACTTTTTAAGTCATCATTGTAAAACTGGACAGATTGGACCACTTTTATTTTTATAAGTGAAAGTCTTTAACCACTTTTACCACTTTTGGTTAGAAATCCGTCCTTGCTTTGGATATGAAGATGCTTAATTGAATTGCCCTAATGAGAAGCCCTTTTGAAAAATTGATAAGACTGTTTGACTTCAGAACCTTGAAAACTTGTTTGTTCAAAATTATGAGATGATTCTGTTGAAGGGACATATTGCCAGTAATTAATCATCACTTAGGGACAGCTAAGGGGCACAGAAGTAAAAGAAAAGATATAGGTATATGTATATATGTATCTGTATATAAATATAATTTGTTCATTTGGAGTGAAGGAAACGGGTGGTTGAAATCGTTGCCCTCCTTATGCAGCAACACCCCAGTTTTGTTTCTTCTTGAGTGCTTGGAATCAGTCACTATTGCTCCTGTGTCTGCCTGCTGGATCAGAGCCCCAAGTGACCAGGGGACAGTCCTGGTTTCCAATTTAATGCAATTATGACTGTTTTCCCTGGTGGAAGACTTCCTCACTCAAGAATTAGGTCTCTCTAATCCAGTGGTTTCATTGTGAAGAGAAACCCTCAAGGGATTGTCAAGCAGCTTGTGCCTAGCAATATAAGGAAGTTGTTAAACCCACCTTTAGGCTTGAGAGAATTTACTAGAACCTGAGAGCTGTAGTCACGACTGTGGGAGAGGAATGTCTGCTAGGCACCTTGACCTTAGGTAGCTGAATATGGCCATATCTAACCTGTGTCCTGGCAGGAAGGGAGCTGCCCACTTTCCGATCTCTTGCCAATGTCTCCCATTGGCTGAATGCAACTGGTAGTACCTGGCTGCAGTTCATAAAGTTAGCCCCCTGCAGCACAGAGCAGTGTGGAAGAGAGGCTACGATGGCAAATGAACACTATTCAATAGAGGCTACCTCCGTGTTGAATAGTTTAATTTTCTGCTCATCTGTTAGGCAACAGTGTTCACATTTTTGGACTCGAGGCCAAAGACCCAGAAAGAACAAGAGGTTCCTCTTGATACCCATATAAGATTAACTTCAGAATCCTGTCCCAGAATCTTGGTGACATGAGTGAAAGTGGAATTACCTTCAGAGGAAACCTGTGATAGTTTATGTGTCCACTTGACAGGACCATGGGATGTCCAGCTCTCTGGGGAGGAATTATTTCTGGGTGTGTCTATAAGGGTGTTTCTGTGGATATTAGCATTTCAATTGGTAGATTTAGTGAAGCACATTGCCCTCACCATTGTGAGTGCGCTTCATCCAATCCATTGAGGGCCTGAATAAAGAGAGTTCTCAGTCTCTCTCTGCCTTACTGAATGAGCTGGAACTTCTGTCTCCTCCTGCCGTTAGTGCTTCTGGTCCTCAGGCCTTCACACTGAAATCTACACCACCGGCTCTCTGGCTCTCGAGACTTTGAACTTTGTCACTGGCCTTTCTGGGTCTCCAGCTTGCAGAAAGCAGATAGTGGGACTTCTCAGCCTCTTGAATCATGTGAACCAATATCTTATAATAAATAAATAAATAAATAAATAAATAAATAAATACATACATACATACATACATACATAAATAGCACACATATAATGCATGTATATTATACATGTATAATATATAACACATGTGTATAATGCATGTATATCACATTAACATATAATGAATATGTTATATATAACACATGTATATTATACACGTATAATGCATGTATATGTGTTATATATGACACATATATTACATGTGTTTATCTATGTATAATATACGTGTTACATGTACTTTTATACTACACATATGTACACACAATTGGTTTTGTTTCTCTGGAAAACCCTAATACCTTATCCCCACTCCCAGTAGGGATCCTTAAATCTCACAATAGAATAAATACACCAGTATACATAGGCCAACGTCAGTGTAAGAACTGCATATCAAGTAAAGAGGACTTTTCCTCTAGATTTACTTTTTTATTAAGTACAAAATGAAAGACTACCAACTTCAATTCTTTAACATTTCTTGAACACAGTATAGGACAGCAAGAGGTTGGTATGGCTGATATTTTCCAAGTCAACTATCCAGAGTGAGGGAGGCATTTAGACTTATGCACGCCCCCTGCCATCTTCTGAGCTTCAGCTTTGATGTCCTGTGCAAGCAGTCCAAAGGAAAGATAGACTTCTCCATAATGCCTAGCAAGATTTTGCAGATACAGTGGAGCCCAGATTCGTATTTAGAAAGGGAAAGTTTTTCTAAAAAGAACAGAATCTTCAATGATGTATTCCAATGATACATTTCATGTTATAACATGCTTAATATTCTTATATACTTTAGTTGATTCCTTAGATCCCACATAATCTCAGACTTCACCAGGTCAGAGTAAATTCTTCCCTCTTTATTTGCATAAATAAATGGCCCTTGCATGTGCTTTCTCAGAACAAAGACATTAAAGGCATCAAAAGTCAAATCATGTATGCATATGTTGGAAGACAGAACATTACATACACCTCTGGAACTGTAGTATTCCAGGTTATACTATTCTCATCCTAGTTTCAAAGAATGCCAATCAAGGTCAGCTGTCATGTGCCATCTATTTTTATCTCTTTCAGAAGCCTATGTAAGAAAGGATTGTGATCCAAACATAAGGATACTGATCAAAATAGAAGTATCAATAACTGAATGTGCTCCTGTTTCACTTATACAATGCCTTGCACATATTATGCAGTTACTCTTTGCATAACCTAGTGGAATCTTCACAACAATTCCATGAAGTAGGTTCCATTGTGGGTGTTTTAAAAAAATTTATTTATTTATTTGAGAGAGAGAGAGAGCGCGCACGCACGTGCATGAAGTGGGGTAAAGGGCAGAGGCAGAGGGAGAAGCAGAGGGAGAAGCGGACTCCTTCCTGAGCAGGGAGCCTGACACGGTGCTCCATCCCAGGACCCTGAGATTATGCCCTGAGCCAAAGGCAGACGCTTAACTGACTGAACCATCCGGGGGCTCCAGTAGGTTCCATTCTTATCAACATTTTAGATATGAAGATCCTGAAGCTCAGAGAGGCTAGATAAAGTTATAACAGGAGTAAGTGCTGAAGTTGGGCCCGTTTTCCTCATCGGGGTTACATGCTCTTACCGTTTCTCCTCTGCTGTCTTATAGGTGCTCAAGTTCAGCCCTGACTTTGAGACTAAGGCTGTTGGTTGGTAAGTGAATTTATGATAAGCCCATGTCTCCACTTTGGTTCAGCCTTGACAGCCTGTTCCAAGTATGATGAACTAAAATAGAGGTTGTATGTAAAGGAGCAAGAGTGGCTCTGTGTTTAAGAGATGTAAAATCAGGTTTAGTACTTAGGGGCAGCAGTTTAGATCTGGCTTCTGGGGTTTTTACAATAATAATATTAAAAGACGCAATGATAACAATTGTTGGTACTATTATTAAAGTAATAATTCACCATTTTAGCTGTGACAAGTAGCATGGTAGATGGTCTTACTGTTCTTCGTTGCTTGCTCCTTCCCTGGAAGAGGAATATGCGTCTCTGCTCATTACCATATGACCTACAGTGTCTCCCGTGGCAGGAACACACATGCGTTCCACTGATGCTATGTCTAGGTAGAAGATTTAAGAGACTTTGTGTGTTTCCACTAGCCCTCGTGGCCCCCTTTGCACATCTCAGCACATCTCAGAATGTGGTTTTTCTCTCAGCCTAAATCTCAGAAAGAAGAAGATGTATTGAGCACAATTTCAGGCAGAGCAGAACTACGGTTGACACGTAACATAAACCAGAAATGAACTTTTGTTGTTCTAACCTGCTGAGACTGTTAGAGCAGCCTACCTGGCAAAAGCTCACACAGGGCAGACGTTGCTAATTGTTCATGATCTTCTTTCCTATTGAGTCCAGACACAGACTCTCTGGAGCACTTTTCAGCATTGCACGCCAGATATCCTGTACCATTGGAGCACAGATGGTTCAAAACTTCTTGATGATTCGTGTATCATTGTCTGACATTATGCAGATATGATATAAAATATTTAAATTTAACAGATAATACTCTTGCTATCTAGCGCCTATACAGAAATGTACATAGAGTAAAAAGTGATAAAATTCAGATGATCTAATTTTGATGTCCTTCACGATTTTCTCAAGACAAAGGTTAATATAAAATAATGTTCAAATCAGTGGTCTTTCTGTAATGAATATCATCACCTTCAATAGTGCTCGGGCATATGATATGGTAGGTGCCTAATAAATGTTTGTTGGACAAATGGTCAATAATTATTAACTTAGAAAAATTATTACTATATTCAGAATACTAAAAAATTAAGTAGGACATGAAAGTATGATTTATAAAATACTAAAATACTGAAAAGAGAATGTTTGCTATATATCCTGTCTTTAGAGATGGTATTTCAAGTGACTATCTAAACTATTTAAATGAGTTTCTAGGTGGTGTTTATTAATATCACAAATGGCACTCATGAAACATGATGTAATAACTAATATCTATTTTCTATTAATAATTCACAAGGTAGATTTTCATTTATATAAGTTAGTAATATGCAATTATCTACTAATTATATTATTGCAGGTTTTGTTTTTATGACGCTTGTATTCGTGCAAATATTAACTGCTATTAAAATTTAGCAGCATATTCCTATGTGTTATTTTAAATGCAAACTTGGCGAGTTCCAGAAAGAAAATAATAAAAAGTACCATAATCAGAGTAGAAGATGAAAGGTGAAAAGACATTATAAAAGAAAATAAAATGAAATAATTTGCATCATAGAAAAATTTGAGGGAAAAATACAAAATTTCAGGGAAAAAATTATTTAATTTTAGTAAAATAAGCTAAAAAATATCAAGCATAACTGATAAGTTACAGAAAAAAGGCAGAAAATTGCAAGGAATCCATTAAATGAAATAGTTTTTTTTTTCACATCCAAGTATGACTATGCAATTTGACTATAAAAATTATCCTCTTTTTGAAAGTTATTGATCTCAAGTAAGAAATTCTGCCTTTCCAAAAGGTAGGAAGTTTTGGAAATGAATATTATATGACTATTTCAAATGGAAAAAAAGAGAATCTGGTTACTTCATTCTATTTCAAAGGATTTTGCATTTTGTCTGTATTTCAAACTCTTTGGAGGTAGAAAAAGATGTATCCAAGAATGGCAGGTTTTTCATGTATTTCAGGTAATCATGAAGAAAGAATAGCACATTAAAAATTTTAAATATTCAGAATTACAATCTGATCTTAAACATCTATAATTACCAGTGCTGCAGAACAGAAACTATATATAAATGAGAAAAAATAATGCCATGTGGCAGTTGAATGCATGATCAGTTTTTAGTGATGCGATATCTAACATCATGGATTGGCCAAGCAACTTTATGAGCATGATGATGGGAACTTTTCCATTTGGCAGGAATTGTAGCAGAATTTGAATATTATGGCAAACATTTATGCAGAATATAGACACTGCTACCAAAAACTAGTACATATTGAGTGTAAAAAACAACTGAATAATTAAGACAATAATGGGTATCATTAAGAAAGTAATTTTGAATACATTTAGAATTGATATTACTTCATTGCTATATATATATATAAAACTCATTGCATATAAGTTTTAAAATTCAACTCATGTTGAATTGAGAAAAATTAGTGTTGACTTGAAATTTTCCAAAATGCATATTTTCCATATGGGAATATTTTTATGGGGGATTGCCCAGTAAATGACAAAATTAGAGAAGGCATACAGACATTTTCAGTAGACTCTTGTAAAATCTGAATCTAGCCAAAAATAATCTAAGGACAGGAGTAAAACTCCGTGCAGGAAAAACAACAGATTGCAACTGAAGATAAAGAAAACAAAACAAAACACCTGGGGCATTTTATATTGTTTGTTCTACAAATGTTTAAATTTCTTAGTAAAGAATGTAGCTAAAATATCGTTTAGCACCATTGATTTTGCTCTTATTGCTGTTGTTCAGGAACTATACAACTACTTTCCGTCTTTAAAAAATCATCGCAGTATATTGAAAGCACAGTTACCAGATATAAATTTTAAACTGACAACAGATAATTTTTTCCCTTTAAGTGATATTGTTTCTTAAAAGTACTCTCAAAGGTTAAGAAATTATTTCTAAACATGAGATTTGACTCATTACTTGGCATGCTTTTAAATTTTATACTGCCTTAATAGCTTCTGATATATTGGTTTAAAAAGGTTAACATTCTGCTGCCTCTTATTAGCTAAAGTTTGGATTTTTTTTTAACTTTATCAAATAGTTTTGTAACATTTACAAAATGCTATGTCACCATACAGTTGTTTGGTTTTAATTCTATGTTTAAATTGCTTAAAAATTTACTGTCTATCTCTTCAAAATAGTTCAAGTCCCGTGGAGGTTATTTTGCTTAAATCTTTTAATTCACTGGATTTTAGTTCTTACATGTTGAGAATATCCATTATAGGCTGAATAATGGCCCTCCTAAGAGATCTACATCTTAATTCCTAAAATCTATGAGTATGTGTCATGGTCTGTTTGGACTGCTATAAAAAAGTACCATAGGCTGGGTGGCTTATAAACACTGGAATTTTTTTTTTTTTCCCACTCACATTTCTGGGGAGTAGGAAGTCTAAAGTCAAGGCACTGGCAGATTTACTGTCTGGTGAGAGCCTGCTTCCTGTTTAATAGATGGTTGTCTTCCGCCTCACATGGTGGAAAGAGAGAGGTAGCTCTCTGGGACCTCTTTTAAAAGGGCACTAATCCTATGTATGAGACTTCTGCCCTCATGACCTAATACCTCCCAAAGGCCTCATTTCCAAATACTATGACATCATCACATCAGGGATTAAGTTTCAACATATTTTGGGTGGACACAAACATTCAATCTATAGCAATATCTTACCTTACATGGTAAAAGAAATTTTGCATATGTGATTAAATCAGATATCTTGAAAACTGATTATGCTGGATTAAGTGGAACCAATATAATCAGAAGTGTCCTTAGAAGAGGGAGGCAGTAGAGTTACACTGAGGGAAAAGACAGTGTCATAAAAGAAGAGATTGGAGTGATGTGGCCACCAGCCAAGGAATGCCTGAAGCTTCTAGAAGCTGGGAGAGGCAAGGAATGGATTCTCTCCTGAAACTTCCAAAAGGAACATTCCTCCCGCTGACACCCCGATTTTAAACCCATAAAAGCAATTTTGGATTTCTGGCCTGCAGCAGTAAGAGAATACATTTGTATTGTTTAAAGCCACTGAGGTTGTGATAATATGTTACAGTATCATTTCCTACAATGTTATAATTGAGGAAGCTGTTGGTGTCTCTGACAGCTTATAATATCATTAGGTCATAATTAATGTTCTGACAATTTTGGAGGCATTTTTTAAAAAGTTCTCTTACAAGAAGATATTGATTTGGAGAAGACTGAAGTGAGCCTGATTTATTCTCCCATCTTTTCAGTCTGAATGTTCAAAATATTTCTTCTTTATTTTTGAAGTTTAGTAGCTCATCCAGAATGTTTATAATTTCAGTCATTTTCTCTGTTTTTCCTGAAGCATCATATGCTATTTTAATATATAGATGTAGTTATTCCTAGATATCAGCAAAGTATTTCTTCATATTGGAGTACAATTAATGCTTTGTTTGTTGGACTTTCTATCTTAGGGATAAATTATCCTTGTGTTGTATTATCTTTGCTCTCATTATTTTCTTTAATTGCTTTACTTTTATGGTTCTCCTCTCCATTTACTGTGGTTGTCAGAAGCCTCTATTCTTTGTCATTAATTTGATTTTCAGGTCTTCCTTGCTAAAGCTAACTTAAGATGGTAATGTTATCGTGCTGGTATTTACTTGTGTCCTTATTTTTTACAATCACATTCTTTCGTTTCATTTCCTTTGCTTTCATCTAGTCTGGGTTCTTTATTTTTGGCGTGCAAACTTTCTTTTATTTTTTATCTGTTATTTTATTGCATAATTGCCCCGTTGTGTGTCTAATCAATGTACTTAAATCAACAGGGCCATTTGGAAATGAGGCCTTTGGGAGGTATTAGGTCATGAGGGCAGAAGTCTCATACATAGGATTAGTGCCCTTTTAAAAGAGGTCCCAGAGAGCTACCTCTCCCTTTCCACCATGTGAGGCGGAACACAGTCGTCTATTAAACAGGAAGCAGGCTCTCACCAGACAGTAAATCTGCCAGTGCCTTGACCTTAGACTTCCTACTCCCCAGAAATGTGAGTGGGAAAAATACAAATACATTTTTTCTCTTAGTTTCAAATGTATTCTGTCTCATGAGGACTTGGAAAGGGAAAGGGCGAGAAGAAGTCAGTGGAAGCTCTGTGCAGCCCATTGACAACACCGGTTCTCATCTGATGTTTGTTAAATTTACTGCAGTAGGGTTTATGCCACCTTCTTGAAGCAGTTTCTCATGAGAGAGATAACTGAGGATTTACATACTTGACTCTAGTGTTCAGTTTTACCGTTATACTTGTTTTTCCCTGGGAACAATTGCTCTTTCCCCCAGTTTTGCTTCGGATTTTAGGATATCAGTGAGAATTCATCAGATTGTTTGACTCATTTTGGGGTGTGGATTAAATTAAAAATTGCATTTGTCACTCTTTTTCTTTGAATTTTTAGATATTAGTGAGTATGGGCATTCAGTTTTTCTTCAGATTTTGGGATTTAGTGAAAATATTTAGAATTGGTTGACTCTCAGGAGGAGGATTGAGCTAAGAGTTTTACTGCAACCTTTTTTCTATCTTTTGACTAGATGCATATCACATTATGTTGTAGCTGTTACTATGGTTTTTGACGGTAATTATTTTTCTTGCTTTTAAAAAATTTTGGTTGGCAGAGGAAGATTTTGTGATATAGCTTTGTTTCATTATCTAGAAATTCCTTTTTTTTTTTTTTTTAAACTAACGTGTCTCTATTCTCTCCTTCCAACTGGACAAAATCCCTTGGATATCTTTTACATCTCTGTTCTTTGTCTTGTGCTATTTATAAAGTTTGCACTCTCAAATACGTACTCTAAAATATACAATACATACCTTCAGCAAGTCACATAACTTTCAATAAATGTACATTAAGTATTTATTGTACAAATTTTACTGTATTTGGTCTAGATATGTTGACAATAAAAATTAAAATGTTTTCATTGGTATGGCCAAAGGACCCAGGAATCAACAAATGGTGCCACATGCCACAGTTATACATCCCAATGAGGTTACTAAGGAAGCTAAACTTACGGGTATTAGTGGCTTAGGAGTTTATAATACCGTTAAGTGGCTTGTGTCCTAAACTCCAGTAGCAAGAACTCTTTTCTAATGACCTGACAGATATATATCAAGCTAAAGGTCTAACTATTCCTTCCCCCTCAGCAATACAACCAAACATTAAAGTATGCCCCTCCAAAGGATCCTCCATCCTTCTGCCTCCTACGCTAAGACACACCTAAGCCTCCGTTCAGCTCTTAGCACTTACAGCCAACTTTATGAAAAGAGGGAAGAGATACTGTCTGCAAGGTCTGCCACAACCTATTCCAAGACCAAAACACTGGGGCAGTTCTGCTTCATGCTAGGAAATGGAGGCAGGTGAGCAAGCTGCCTCTGTTCCCTCCTTCTCACCGCTCTGGCCAAATAGTACTATTCAGAAAGGACAAGTATGGTTTTTACCTGTTATTCCCTATGACTTGACCATTTAATGTCCCCTCCATGTTCTGGAATCCAACCAAGTAAGCCTATTGTGTAACTCCAGTGCCATTAGGTGGGTTTTTAGGCACAGATGAGTGGCAGTTATATTTTCCAAATTAAAAATCAGAATATATGATATAACATTTATGCCCCTTTTTGGTGTAAGTAGCAGTTTAGAGGAGATGAAGAGGCTGAAAAGTTAGAATATCTGTATCATGTCAATGGCTTATGGGATGAAGAAAAAAAAATACGAAATGTGTATGCTTTTAGAACAATCTGATAATTAGAGTAATTAAAGGTGGCTGTGGTGAATGGAAGATACATAGCCATTGTTTTATAGGAACTAAACTTAATTCAGAAGGTAACAAATATATAAAACATCTGGGGGATTGTTTCAAAATAGACTATGCAAAATGTCGAATAATTTAGAGTTCCCAAAGTCAAAATAAGGAGCGACACCCTGAGGATATCATTATTCAGGGATAACTTTGTGGGGGGAAAATAGTGTTGCACTGAGATGGAAGAATTTGGAAAGACAGGGATTTGTGACGTGGAGAAAATTCATTTTAGATGGAATGAAGACTTTGGATGTGAGGATGAGAAAGGGACATGAAGAAGATGAAAGTAAACTGGTTTATAGCAATCTGAGTTGCAAACACTGGAGTGTTGAGGGGTAAAATGGCTGACAGGTGGGGTGAGTGGACGGGAGAACCTGCGAGGAGCCCCAGCTTCATTCTCAGCTTTTCACAGGGACATACGTATTAGATGATTGCTACTGTGTGTCAGTTGCTGAAATATCCCCCAGGCTTTAACCATGCAAGACACACATCAAGCTATTGGATTAATAGGTCAAAGGAAGGTATCTATTGTGCATCCCATTCTTAAATATATATTTTGATCATTAATAATTGCTACTTACTTTGAAGACAGAAAGTGATAGTTTGCCACTTTTCTTGATAGAAGATAAAAGAAGTTAAATTATAATAGAACTGAGTTGAAAACATAAAGCATTAACTTTTTGACGAAGTGATAAACCGAAATGAAACATATGGGACGTGAAAACCTCGTAAGTTCAATGCACGTACGTTGATATTGAACAGATAGAAACATATGTGTTATGGCTGCAAAATCCCTTTCTTGGCTCATCCAAATCAGCATGGATTGAGAGATTCTGAGGTTCTGTTTGAAATATCTATAAGAGCCAGGTAGATAAACCAATGTGTGAATCAGGCCGAGTACAAAATAAGAGGGAGGGATGGGGACTGGGGAAAGCAGGATTGTGTAGTGCTGCCAGAAGGGATTTCAATTCAGTTTCAACTCAGTTTATAAAAACACTGCGTCTGTCGGAGGAAACTTGTGCAACCGCCAAAGGCAAACCGTGGGCAGCCAGTTTGTCACCTTTGCCTCAATTTGAAACTTGACCTTTAAAGATCATACACATTACCTGTGGTCTAATAAAAATATTGCAAAAAAACAATATTAGCTGATTAAAGTCCATGAGCCAATTGAAATCTTTTTTTTAAAACAAGGTGGGATATCAGTGATGTATGAAATCAATATAAAAGCGAACGATGCCACTCTTTTCGGCTGAGCGCTCAGGTGATCAGAGCTGCAGCTTCCTTAGCTCGCACACTTCCGCTGCTCTGCTGGCCTCACTCTCTCCTAGTTCGCACTCCCCTCTCCCCAAACCAGATCGAAGCCAGAGAGTGGAGGCTCATCTGCTTGCTAGACCGCGCAGAGGTTAAGTAAGGACATTGAAATTGAAATTATTAAATCCACAGAGAAAGCTGGCCCAATGTATGTCATTTCCATACATCTCCTTATCACTGCTTTCAGATATCATTTAGTCATGTTTCTTTTTTTCTTTCTTTTTTTTTTTTTGGCTGATAGTTTCTTATCACTTGTTAATTGACTGTGAGAGCCTAGTGGGTTTAGTTTTTGTTTAAATTGTGCCTGTCAAGAGAAAGCAATGAAAAAGAATGAGAAAACTGACAGGATGGAGACAGAGAGAAGCTGCTGCCCCCGGAGAGTTTATACCCTTGATGCTCACCCCCCCCCCCCATGAATAACAGCAGGGGTTGAGGTACATTAGAAAATCCACATAAAACTTTTGACTTCCCCCAAACTTAACTACTAATAGCCTACTGTTGACCAGAAGCCTTATCAATAACATAGTTAACACATATTCTGTGTATTATATGTAGTATATACTGTATTCTTACAATAACGTAACCCATAGAAAAAATGCTATTAGGAAAGTCATAAAGAAGAGGAAATAATATCTGCAGTCCTGGACTGTATCCAAAAATATCTGCGTGTACATGGACACATGTAGTTCAAGGGCCAACTGTAATGATCTAAGAGAAGAGAGGGAGGTGAAAGGCCTGGTACCTCGTAGCTCTGACATGAGAGATGGGGATCCGGCATACGGGCATGTGGGTAAGAGTTTTTTATTGCTGATTGCATTCCACTTCAGCCAGGCGTAACGGCAAGAAAGCTTCAGTTGTCATTTAGAACCACTCACCGATTATGATCTTGGCTCAATATTGTTTTCCTTAAATTACAGCTGCTTCTTTTTTAAATCATGGTGCTCAAGTCCCAATGAACAACCAACAGTATTTTTGCAAAGTATTTCGTTTTAAACTTCTACTTTAAAGAATTAGAAAGGTGATCTACAAGATGCGATAATCCTCTGAATTGGCCTAAATTTCATATGTAGAAGGGGAAAAACACAAGAGATGCATATATATTTTTTTAAATAGTTTTATTTTTCAACTATTACAGGAACAACTTGGAGCTACAGATGGAAAAAAAAAACAATTCATTAATTAAGACAATCAGCTTGTCAGGGAAAATATAGTAGTTTGAAACTCAGACTCAAAACTTAGTTGAGTCCTGTTTCCAGTTTGTAAAGCTATCTCCTGTCATAAATTTAGGAAAAAATTTATTTTTCCTTTCTATAAAGCCAATTAACTAACACGGATGGCCAGCCCTGTCGCCAGGTGAACTTAGGATGAATGTACATGTAATAAATGGTGCTTTCAAAGCCTCTTACTTGAGCCAGTTATTGCTTCTCTTGAGGACATGTATGGCATGAGATTTATCTGCCTGGCTATATAAAGGGCTGACATTTCTTTCTGTCTTTGCAATCTCTCAGGAGATTGCCTATGATGTGCATTTTATTCTGGTTTAATGTTTGTGCAACAATAAAAGTGTGTTCTTTTTCTACTGCCTCTGTGGAGAAAATTTCTGAGTTGGGAGATTTTGCTTTTAATGATATTGTCCCAACAACTTCAATAATACAGAACTTATTTTCAGAACATGTTTTACTTCACCTGCATATCATATACTTACAGCAAAGGTGGAACCTGGCAGCCTGATTAAAATAGATCACTGTGTTTACTTACCATCAGTTGTCCATTAAGAAGAAGCATTATGACTTTCGGTATCCTCAATTCTAAAAACGTCCTTTTATAGTATTTCTACTTTCGTTTTATAAAGTGAATATGACATAGTCTTCTTTGGTTACAGAAGCTTTCTGTATTGACAAAAAATTAGTCTGAAAATATGGCAATATATGATTAAAAACAGATCACCAAAATGTATTTAATTTCTGAATATTCAATTATAGGCACTTACTTTTATGGTCATAGGCTGTTTCTTAATGGAAATTATATCTATATCTATATATCTATATGTATATATATAAATAGGTATATATATATATTTCTTTTCTCATTTCATCATGTTTTCTTTTTGTTCTTTCACATTTGTTTCTGTTTCCCTTCCCTTGAGTGCTTCCAAGATAACAGGTTTACAAAGTAATGGTCACCCTCTCCCTTTGTCAATATTCCCCTTACTTATTATCTGAAATGGATTACATCAATGCCAAGCTGGTAAATAAGAAGTAAAGCTTAGTGACCTCTACAAAATTGAGAGTGTATTCTGATTAAAAGTGTGTGCTTCCCTCCTTTACAAAAACTAGAAAAAAATCTAGGTTTACTTAATGGCAAATATACATGGTAATATTGCTCAGGTAAAGAAAAATACGATTGAGTAAAATTTACAGTGTGAAAATTTATTTTGTGGTGCTATTTTAAGCACGTATTTTAGATGCAGCAATATTTTAAGTGTATGTCTGTATAGTTAAAAGACATGATATAAATTGTTTTTCTAGAAAAAAATTTTAAATCGCCTTGCTTTCCTTTCACTTTTGGGTATGTTCATTTGAGAATTCCATTTGGGCCTATAATATTAGTATATTGAGTCAATCTTTCTCTCTCTATTTTCTTTTTTTTCCCCTTAAAAAGATGTATCCTGCAGCTAATTATTAGATTAGGGAGTGTTTCGCCATTCAATGCACACATCAACCTTTTAATGCTGTCTAACCCAAACATTCATGGAGACAGAGGAAGGGACCTGTCATAGACTAGGTACACACCTTACCTCTTCCCGATATTCACAAAAGCCTGTAAGGCAGAAATGTGGTGACCTCCTACCTGATCTCCCTCTTTTTACTGTTGCTCTCCTATAGTCTGTTCTCAGGACAGCAGCCACAGAGATGTAAAAAGGGAAGTCAGATCATGTCCATTGTCCACTCAAACTCCGCATTACTGCCCCTTCTCACTGGCATGAAAGCCAGTGTTCTTCCTGAAAGACTCCGTGCGATCTGCTCCACCCACTACCTCTCTGACTTCAGCTTCTGGATCTGTCCCCCTCTGTCACTTGTCTCTGACCACACTGTCTTCCTCATTGTCCTCCAGCACTGTGCACCTGTTCTCTCTGCCCTGTCCAGAGCTACCCGAATGACCCTCTCCTTCACCTCATTCATGTCTTCCCTCAAATGTCATGTTTAACAGCTACCTTAATTAAAAATGACAGGTCTTTCCCCCCCCAAAGTCTGGATCCTGATCCCTACACTCCTTTGCTGTTTTTATTTTTGTGCTCAACATTTTCCACCATGTACATACTATATATATATATATATTGCTTATTTTTCTTGACCATGATTCATGTCCTCCCAATAGAGTATAAATCTATGAAGTCAAGTGTTTTCATCTGTATTGCTTGCTGCTGTGCCTTGAGTACCCAGGACAGTGCCTGACATATATTAGAGATGTAAAAATTATTTACATATTAAATGTACTAGTATGACTCTGTATTTTTTTATTTAAAGAAATGCATTCAGGGATAATAAGCATTGACTCGAAGGCCCCATGCACAGTTACTGATTGATGGATGGAGACAAGACTGAAACCAGGTTAAGGTAAATGAACAAAGCCAAATATTCTTTTATATACAACAATAACTCCAAGACGGCCATACCCTTCCTCAGCTGAAGCTTTCTTGGGGTACTCCTGGCATAGTAACGTGCATACTTACTCAGCAACATTTATCGAGTCTATATTATGTTTCAAGCCCAATTCAAGATGCCAGCAACAAACTCAACAGGCTAGCATCCTGCTTGTTTGAAACTTGTCTTCTAGTAGAAGAAGACAAACAATAAATCACTAATGACAAATGCTATCAAACACAAGGGCATCGTATTGAGTGTTTGTTGTAGAGTGCAAGAGGAGCTCTATGTAAAATCTGACATCCAGGGAAGAATTTTTTGAGCAAGGAAAACATAATCCAAGATCTGAGTGGGAAGAATAAAGTAGTCTGCAAAGATCCGGAGACTCTCTTCTAGACTGTGGTTGGAAAGAGCTTGGCATGTCGGAGTAATAGAAAAAGGTCAGAGTGGATGGAATTTAGTAAAAAGGGACAGCATTATGTAAGTTCCAGGAGACAAGCTAGTTCATATATAGTCTCATAAACCAGAATAAGGAAGCATTGATTTTTTTTTTAGCATGAGAATGAACTGATATATTGATATGATTTACTCAACACGGTTTACCCCAATTGTTGCCTGTCGTGATATACGGAGGAGACGAGAAGGAGACCAGTGCAGTAGTCCAATATAAAAATTATGGGGTCCTGTGGGTTGCAACAGTGAAGATGGAGAAAAGTGGGTGGATTTGGGAGATGATTTGGAATTTGAGTCAACAGAAACTGTTAATGGGTGAAGGGAGTAAGGACCAAGGAAAATCTCAAAGTCAGTACTCGTGGATGGTGTTGCTAAGAGGCAGTAAGGCAGAGAAGATTTTTAGGGGGAAAGAATCAGGAGTTCTGTTTTGGGCATGTGAATATTGCAATGTATATGATAATCAAGGGGACACGTTGGACTGGCAAGAGAATACGTGAGTGGGAGCTGATTATACAAATTGGAGAAGAGCCACCATATAAATAACACTCATAGGAAGAAGTCACTTAGATGTTGCCGTTAACAGATTGAGCCAATATTTGGTGATTGAGTAGTGTAGAGGTCATCTAAGTTTCCTGGGAAGGAACAGCTAGTGAGGGGGGAAGGAAAAACTGCAGGGTGTGATGTTAGAAAAGACAGGGAGGGAGCCCTTAAGTCTGCTGGATGTTTTGGAGCGGTCCTTTGACATGAAGAGTGAGTAGTGATTACTAAATTTGGCAACATAGAGGAAATTGCTTGACCGTCAAGGTGGCACTGAAATGGTGGGACAGGAAGCCTGTGGATAGAGACTTAATGACGTGGTGAAATTGCTGGAAGAAAGAAATTATTGAAGTTGACATCAATTAATGTATTTTTGAAAACTTCATATCTTGTCTATGGATGTTAATTTCAGTTTTTTTTTTTCATGACACTAATCAACATCTGTACTCATAATTATCGTGGATATTCCAGTTGCAAATGACAGAAACTGGCTTTAAAAAAAATCAAAGAGAACCTCAGATGTAATTTTACTTATAAAATTAAACATTTAGTCAATTAGTTGCAAGATTCAGAGTTATGAAGCCAATTATATTTCAAAACAAATTAATTTATTAACAAAATGGGAAGGAGCTTCTTTTTTTAATCAGTGTATATATTTGTAAATGTAGGGAAATATCAAAGAGTAATTTTCAAGGACACTTTGAATTTATAATAGCTGGAGGGAACACTTGTAATTTACTATTTCAATACTTGGCAGATGGCAAACCACAGTAAATAATTTTGCCTTTTATCAACATAATATATATTTTTAATCAAGACAGTAGTTTAAACCTCCCACTTGCTGTGGCCAGTTGGGTTCCTCTGCCTTTCGCTGATGGAGAGTGTCAACAAAATGCATAGACATGCTCTGTAAAGCAGGGGAACAGCCAGTACTTAGGGTTTAAACTTACCATTTTCTAATACTGAAAGCTACAAATATTCAGATTTCAAGCTCATCACAGCAGGTGTTAAATATGGAGGGGGAAGACAAAGCCATCATATATTAATTGAGCCCGTTGAGCCCTCATGACATACACAATATGGTGTGCTGTTTCAAATATATGTAATTTTCCTGCCTGTAGTAGTCCATCTGCTTGGGAAGGTTTCCTCAAGTACTTTAGTGAAAAACAAGAAAACTTCAACAATACACTTTCTAAAAGCGTCATTTAGGCTCTGGTGGATTTTATGGTGGCATTCAACATAATACATCAGAAATAAAGACTTTACAAACAAAAAGCATTTTCTGCCTTTATCTTTTAAAGATCACAGCTTGAAGATGTTTGGAGCACAGCACAAAGTGTTTTAGAGAAAATCAGTTGTGTAGGTGGCAAAATACCGTCCATCAGGGGGTTGATAACTGCTGTATATTAGCCAAATAAAATTTCCATTCATGTCCTTATTGTAAGTGTGTTTTTCTTTTTCTCAAAACGGGTATGCTTATGAAGTACTTTTTAAATATTTTAAGAAAAAACACATTTTTAATACTGAAAAATGTTGCTTTAAGAGTAAAATCGTATCATTCAACATATAGTACAAATGAAAGTGAATGGATACGGTCTAACGCGTCTTCAAGTACAAACTGCGGATATTAGGGATTTCTTCTAAAGATGGACATGCAAAAAAAGATTTCACATCTAAAATTCTCTCCTTTCCCCCATTTTATTTCCATAAATACCTCTTAAGAGATTTATGTTGTGGAGACCTACACTGTCTCTATGGGTTTAGTTCTATTTATTAAATTCAACCACTATTGCAGGGCAGTCTCGTCAGAGGAGTTGTCAGTGTTTTATCAGGATCCATTATTCTTAACAAATACCTCATATATCATGTAAAACATTATTGCAAAGAAATAGAAATACAAAATATTCCCAAGTCCTTCCCAACCGAGTATGATTCTCAAGGCTTCTGCTTACCATTTATTCCTCTTCATTTTTTCCCCTAAACCTCTGTTTGCCTGTCTGCATTTTCCTCCCCCGATCATTTTCAGCTGAAGTAGACCAAGGCAGAGAAATCATAAATTCTGTTTTTACCGGAAGTATCTCCTGCAGGTACACCGCAGGGTCCTTTGGAGATGTACTAGGCAAAAATTTGAAAACTTCTGTGATTAGTTTGTAAACAAATTGTAAGTCATTTGTGGATTTGGTGAAATAGAAACTGTATTAAAATAGTGATTTATATCAACAAGGATAAGGCATTCTATGCTAAGCAGAATAAAGGTCTGATCATTTCTTAATGGAAAACCTGAAGCAATTTTCTGATAATTTGAGTGCCTAAGTGTTGAATCACATTACCTTAATCCTCACTTCATTTCTTTTAAACTGAATAACACTTTTTTCCTTGCTGAAGTGCACTCATTAATATATATGCCATTTAAAGTCTCGGTCAAGGATTTATGAGTATGCAGCACCCAAGATATCTGGAATCTTTTTTATTAATTCAATAGTCTCTACCATATGCAGTTTCTTGGCTTTTAAAGTTTCCTTTCTACAAGACTAAATTAAGCCAATTTAGATTCTAGTGATATCCATAGGCTCCTTTTCCCCACATAGAGGTAAATGAAATGGTAGCTCAGCCTCTCCGTAAAGAAATGAGTGTTCCCAGTCATTCTTTTTGTTCTTCTTTAGGATGGTTTGGATGTTAGAGATTTATTATGATTATTTTGTTGTCTCTTGGTAACTTTCCAGGGAAACAGGGAACTTGGGATGCACGGACAGTTTCTCTTATTAGATTACTTCATCTCTCTCACTCAGGGAGCTACTGTTGACTCACAATGATGGCTCCTTCTTCCTCTACAAATGCTATATGGAAAAGACTTGAAGAAAAGGGCTGACTCCATGCACAAGAAGGGATGAAATAATTTAAAAACAGAAAGCTTAGGTGTTTCTCTATTTTGTTTTGTTTTGTTTTCAGCATCCCCCAAATCAACCATTTGAGGGGAACAATAATAATCATGACAATAATAACAATGTGCATATGTGCCTTAAAGTCATCATCAACTTTCCTTTGACTTGAGTTTAGAGTCGTTTTTTTTAAGATTTTTTTTTACTTATGTATTTGGGAGAGAGAGAGAGACAGAGGGAGAGGGAGAGAGAGTCTCAAGCGGACTCCTCACTGAGGGCAGGGCTTGTCGTGGGGCTTGATCTCATGACCCTAAGCCACAACCAAGACTCTGACGCTCAACTGACCGCACCACCCAGGCACCCCTGTTTTAGAGTGGGTTTTAAAGCAAACACTGGTTAATATCAGGTGCAATCACCATGGAAATTGAATTTTCCCTTTGTTAAAAAGAAACATCAGTTTGCGTCACTCATGCTGTGGCAAAGTTCTGATTCAAGCCAGATAACTCCATGAAGTCAGCTGTGGTTTGACTTGTTTTCCTTAATTTAATGATTGCAAAGCCTTATTGTCATTCAGTTTACAAAATACTGTAGAGCCCACTGCAGCCTGGTGGAATGAGCAGGATAGGTTATGTGTTGTTATTCTCAGTGGTATAATTAAGACTTGAACCTAAGTCTTCTGATTCAAACTTTGGTGGTCCCCCTTCACCCGCATTATAACATGTGGCCTGGTGCATGCATCAAAGGACAGATAAATGCGCCAGGTCTCTCCACCACACAAATCTGTTTTAGAGAGCTCATCATGGTTCAGATGCCCCCAAGAGGGCAGAAAGCTGACTAGGAGGAAGGTGATAGTTAATGTTACCTTTCATCTAGTCCTATTTCCTGCCCTAGTCAATGTAACCTTCTAAAATTCAAAGTCCATGGTGGTGCTATGGCCTGTCCACTAAGGAAAGTCGGCCGTTCGACTCCATGTTTTCTCTATGCTTAAGGTCACTAGTGTGGGGGGTTTTGTGGAGAAGAAACCTAACATTGTAAGCATTTGTGGTGAGCAATTTGTTTTCCTTATGAGACCGCTTTTTATATTTGGTGTTTTTAAATATATAAGGATGATTTGTCTTTTGCTCTTACTGAAAAACGAATAATGCTGACAACAAACTTAGTTGTGGATGTGGGATTTTCAGACAGTCCAAATGAGATACGTGAAGCAGATATTGCTCATTTCTCGAACATGTGATCTTTGAAGAAGCTGTTATTTAGCTATTGAAAATCCTGCAAGTATAAGACTGCTTCTTCTCAGGAATCACTTTTTCTCTTTCTCATTTTTTTTTAAAGATTTTATTTATTTATTTGAGAGAGAGAGAGACAGCAAGAGACAGCATGGGGGTGGGGAGGTAGTGAGGAGAGGGAGAAGCCTGCTTCTGATTCCGCTGGGATCATGACTTGAGCCAAAGGCAGACACTTTACCGACTGAGCCACCTAAGTGCCCCCTCTTTCTCTTTTTAAACCAGTAAAATATTCCATTATCAATGCTGTCTGTTAGATTCAACGTGGAGGGGAGCAGGCATCGGGCAGGTCTGCAGCGATAAGGAATGTGCGAGCAGCTAACTCAGTCATTCTCTATGGGAAGTTTGTCCACAGGCCAGCTTGTCGGGCACTCGTACTTGCAGTAGAGGGGCTTCCATCTGGAGAGTGAGTTTGATCCCGTCTAGGGAGGCAGAATAACAATGTGGTTAAGAGCGCAGATTTATATTTCAACTTTAATTTTCAACTCTATAACTTACTGCCGAGGTGAACTTGTATAGGTTCCTTCTTGAAGTATCTCTGGACATGCACACACGCATTTTAAAATTATTGAATAGAGCATATATTTACACTATTCGAGAATCAAAATAATACAAAAATGTATAAAATTTAAAATATCGTTTTTATCACTGTGCCTGATTACGCCTTCACATTTCACTTAAAACATAACCACTTATATAACGTTTTGGACTTCCTAACGCAAATGTAAGTACAAACATATATTATTATTTTCCTGTCTGTCTTATGCTCACGATAGAATGACAAACTTGCTAATCTAGATTTATCTAATTTTTTTTACTGTATCTTAGAAAATATGACAGATTATACCTTCCTTTGAATATGGGAGAATGTGTGTTTTAGATGGACACAATACTGTGGACTTTGAAAGCTACATGTGAAGGAAGATTTAGCTTTCTTTTGGTTCTTGTGGGGTGCTCATGCTTGGACTTGGCTGCCATGCTGTGAGGAAGCCAAGCAGTCTAGGTGGTGAGGAACCATGGCCCTTGGCTCATAGCCCCATCTTAGTCCCCAGCTGACAGCCAGTGCCTACTTGCCAGATGTTGTAAGTAAGTCGAGTTAAAAGTAGCTACTCCAGCCCCCAGTCAAGTGACTTCAGCTGGTGTTGCATGGATTGGCAATGACCTGTCTTTGCTGAGCCCTGCCCAAATTGCAGATGCATGCAAAAAATAAATATTGTTTTAAGTCACTAAGTTTTGAGTTGGGTTATTGAACAGCATTAGATGATTGGAGTAGAGTTATGGTTTATTTTACCATTTTTCTGATGATGGAGACTTGGATTGTTTCTAATCATTTGCTATAACAAACTGAGCTACAATCCCCTACATTCTTCATATCATATGTGAGTATGTATATTTCTAGAAAAAGTAGAATTTCTGGGCTAATAGGTAAATACCATTTTTAATAGTTTTGTAGATCCTACCAAATGCCTTCTATGACAGGATTTTATTAAATTTATCAACTAGGGATAAAAACAGAATTTCTTTCATAAAAGTATTGTAAGATTAAATGACATAGTCCATAATATAGCAGAAAACATGGAGCCTAGAATAGTAAATACTCAATAAATGTTACAAGACAAAATAATCCATGATAAACTGCTTTTTATAATCATATTTTTAAAAAGTATTTGCTTAATTGATATGAAGACTTTGCTACTTTGATTTTCACTTTTTAAAGTGATGCTATCACTGAAAATGTTTTGAGGGACATTTAGCATGCACTTTTAATCTTTTACATTGCCCTTGTCACAGAAATAAGACATGGTACTATTTTTCCAAAAAAAATAGCTTTTTCCTTTTGGAAAATCAATTTTCTCTCTAATGAAGTGATCTTATTTTCCTCTTATGCTTAGTTAAGTACTATGTGATATTAAATATCACAAAAGTGCTAGTAAATCCTCCATAATCTAATGAGCATTAGAATAAGGAAATTAAGGGGGGCATGCTGTGAAGAAAATTTCTGAGCGTATAATCAAGTGTTTTGGGTAAATCCACAATTGATTGGTGTTATTATGCATGTTCTTTTCCAACTGAAAAGAGAAAATCTTCAGTAGTGAAAAAGTAGAGGGCCAATTTAAGCCCAACAGAATCACCACTACAAAGTTTTTCAACTGTTCCGAACATTTTGTTTATTTGTTTTTATTTCACATATTGTAAAAAAATTAACTTGCAGGCCTGAGCGAGTAAACAAAACTTTATATTCAGTTTCATGTTGCACTTAGAATCTTATGTTGTTCTGATTTGTACCAAATTCGATATTGACATCCATAGAACTTTATATCTTTTCCTTTTAAATAATAGATAAACTTTGTATGGCACTTTGTGACTTTCTGACCACTCTCACATACTTTATATCCTTTGACACTCGGAATTACACTGTGAGGTAGGTTTGTTTTCCATATTTTATAAGTGGAAAACTAGTGGCTCAAAGAGCTTTTGCGAGCCCTGGGTAATGTGACACTAGGTCAGCTTTCCCTGATACAGCACATTATACCAGGCAATTCTATAGAAAGGTAGTCTAAGACGACGCTGAGTGTAATAAAGCAGACATTCCCCCAACCCTCTTCACCCAACCCAGCCCGTTTATATGTTCCATTTAGAGAGTGAAGCCATGGCAACGATGGTTTGAACTAGCTTCTCCGGAGCGACAATCCCAGCATTCCTCCAGGCATGCTTGCCCTTCACGGAACAGCTCTTCACCCAAGTCCTCTTCAGTTACGCTGTATTTTCCTTCATTTACTTCTTTTATTTTTGTGATTCTCAAGGAATGACCTCATTCTAGTCTCTTCATAATTTCAATCAGTCTCCTGAATTTTGATGTGAAAGCTAGGCTATTTTTCAATCTTGTGTACATTAGTTTGCAAAAAAGGCTTCAGAGCTCTTTTTCAATTAAGACTGTAGCCCCTGAGCTTTTCCTATATAAAAGTGCATTTCCGGACCTGCTAGTGATCCGTCAAGACTGCATCTTCTCCTCTGTTTTTAGTTCTGGTTTGTTACACATGTGTTTCTTTTTTACTCTGTCTCTTTCCATTATATAGATAATGACTGCAGTGAATTAAAACAATGAAGCAACCTATAAAGAGAAAGATAAAAACACCTTGTCATCCCTATTTCCTTTTCTTTATCTGATTCCCAATCCATCTGTGATCCATTACCTACCCAGAGATAAGTGTGATAAGCAGTTTGACAAGCATTCTTCCACTCAATTTCTATGTATTTACATATGCATTCACATAGGTTTGTATAACTATTTTCTTGGGCAAATTGTGAAAGAATGTATTTCTCATTCTGCAACTTTCTATTTTCATTAAAATTTGTCGGCATTCTTTTCATAGCACTCCATACAGATTTCTCATATTTTATAATGGTTGTCACAATTTATATCTCAGGTGGTATATATTTTTATAAATAGTTAAGGGTTTGAAAATCTATTTGTTCTGAAATCCAAACATAAGGAACAGTAAAAGTCATGTGATGGCAAGCAGGGTTGAGAAGCTGTTGTTTGACTCACCACAATGGATGTTGATTAGCTGAAAGTGGGTGAAAATCTAAGCTTCTGTATTCCACAATATGGATATGCCATAGTTTATTTAACCACTACCTATTGTTAGTTGTTAGTAATGCTGCAATGAGTACCTTAAAATAAATCTTTGTGCTAATGCCCAAGTATTTCTGAAACTCTATTTCTGTGGGTGATGTTTGGGCTTTGAAAGGTACATTTCTTTTAATTTCATAGTTAAAAAATTATAGAATTAAATCAGAACTGTGCAGCTATCTATACTATGGTTATAGAAAATGATAAAGATACCACTTGGGTTCCAACCCAGGTAATATATTTAACAACAGTATCTGAATATCATTCTATAAATCACAGAAGATTGCCTTGGTTTGATGAACAAAATGTAATGCTCTTTTCATGGTTATCTAGAAAACTTTTAGAGCTACTTTATTTAATACAAAATGAGATTCAGGGGCACCTGTGTGGTTCAGTTGGTTAAGCGTCCACCTGTTGATTTTGGTTCAGGTCATCATCTCAGGGCTGTGGGATCAAGCCTCATGCTCAGCGTGGAGCCTGTTTAAGATTCTCTCTCTGCCTCTTCCTCCGCCCCTCCTCTTTCCCCCATCACACATACTCTCTCTCTAAAATAAAATGAGATTCAAATGAAATGATTTAAATGAAACCGCATCTGAGAATTTTAGTAAATCATCTGCATGCATCCAAATACTTGCGTGTTTGACAATATTTGAGGAAAACTTTGGTTAACTAATATTTTAGTGTTCATCCATATTTTTGGCATTGTTTATCTGAGAAATTTTTGTGAAAAGGGGATCCTGAGCCTGCCAACAGGAACTAGTGGAAGGAGGGAAGGAAGACAAGTATGTGTATCCCAACACTAAATAATTCCTAAACTTTTTAAACAAATGAAAAGGAAAGTACTTGTATGAGTTTTTAATAGAGAACTTTCCTTTGAGAATATAGTATGAGTAGCCTAGGTAATACACTAATTGAGTTACCATAAACCTTACAGTCCCCCTCACTCTAACTGGATAAAGTCACAAAGATGTTTAAATTACTTGTTCAGAAATCCAAGACATTATGGCTGAACATGAAGATAAATTCTAATTTTCTGATATTTACTATGCCTGCTCTTAGAACAGTAGTTTAAAAAACAAGAAATAGGGGCCCCTGGCTGGTGAAGTCAGTTAAGCAGCTGACTCTTGGTTTCCATTCAGGTTATGATCTCAGGGTCATGGGATTGAGCCCTGCGTCAGGCTGTAAGCTCAGCGAGGAGTCTGCTAAATTTTCTCTCTCCCTCTCCCTCTGCCCCTCTCTGTGCGCGTGTGCTCTCTCTCTCTCAAATCAATAAATCAATCTTAAAAAAAACAAGAAATAGTAACTATGTATCTACTTGAATCAGTCTTATAAATTTGAACATTGTCAGAAAACAACATATTTTCTCAACTTCATTGGATCAGAAATTTTATTTTGTTAATTCAGTGAGAAGTAGTAAGATGTGAAATAATTCTTCATGATAACAAACTCACAACATAGTTATCTATAAATTATAAAATGAAAAAGTTACTGTGAGTTCCAGGCTATTATGTGCTTCATACCACATGTGACATTTTTATGTGTCACTGTGGCTTGACTGAGGGATGCCAGATAACTGGTAAAGCATTGTTTCACCTGGTCTGTCTGGGGGAGTGTCTCTGGTAGAGATTAGTATTTGAATCACTATACTGATGTAAATTTAGAGAAGATGACCCCCACCATTGGTGGTGGACATTGTTAAATCCATTGAGGGATCATAGAACAAAAGCAGAGCCGATTCTCTCTCTGCTTGAGCCGAGACATCCTTCCGCTCCTGTCCTTGGACAAGTATGCTCCTGGTTCTTGGCCTTTCAGATTCAAACCAAGACTTACATACACCTTTGGCCCCTCTGATTCTCAGGCCTCTGGACTCAAACTGAATTACAATCCCGGCTTCCCTGACTCTCCAGCTTACAGAGAGCAGGTTGTGGAACTTCCAATTCCTACAATAAATCTCTTCTCTGGAGACCCCAGACTAATACACTGTATCACATTTAATTTCTACAACAATTCTACAGTTCTACAGTTGACACGATTAACCTAATTTTTTAGATGAGAAATGGAGCCCCAACAAAATGAAACAATTTCCTCAAGCTCACAGAACACGTAAGGCAACAACTGGAATGTTAGTTTTTTAAGGGCATGTACTCGGTCGTATTCACAGTTGCATCTCTAATGGGTTGCATATTGGGTCTTAATAAATATATGTTGATCATTCTAATCTTTCTTATTTTAAGGCCAGGGCATTGACTATGATACTGCATCAATATATTTTTTTTTTTTAAAAAGAGGGAATAAATCTTTCCAGCTATTAGACTAGTCACCCATTCACAATATCAAGATGCCAAATTAATAATTATGAATCAACTGATAAATGATGTTGAGGTGTGTTTATCTAGGTCAATAGGAAGACTAAGGAATTATATGTGCTTTGTAGCATATCTCTCAGACAGTAACAAAATAACCCTGAAAAAATACAATTTTTCCAACATTTTTTATTTACTACCATTAGTATCTTCATTTCATGCCAATCAAAATAAGTATATTATAATATTTCTTCATATACATTTTATTTTAGTTATTTGTTTTTAGAGATTTACCTCAAATTTTGCTTTATAAAGATTTTCAAATATACTTAAAAGAGAGAATAGCTATCACCTGGATTTAACAATGATCAAGATCTTGGCATACTTGTTTCTTTTATTTAAGCTTTTTTTTTTCCTGAAATGTGTTTCTTTTTTTTTTAAAGATTTTGTTTATTTGTCGGGAAGAGAGAGAGCACAAGCAGGGGGAGTGGCAGACAGAGCAGGCAGAGAGAAGCAGGCTCCCCACTGAGCAAAGAGCCCAATGTGGGACTCAATCCCAGGACCCCGGGATCATGATTTGAGCTGAAGGCAGACGCTTAACCAACTGAGCCACCCAGGCGTCCCATTAACTGAAATATGTTAAAGCAAATCTCAGGGCTCATACCATTTTATCAAATACTTTATTAGATTCAAGAGACATCTTGAAGATCAGTTGCTTAGAACAGATCAGAACCAATCAGATCAGTTGCTTTGTTTGATTCTAAGTCATATGTTTCTAACCCGTTTCATCCTCTTCTGTAGGTAAGTTCTATGGTAGTAAATATAGGATGGTCTTATGTTGTAACAAACAACTGCCCAATCTCAGTAGACCAGAAATTGCTTCTCTTTTCGTAGTCAGTAGGTTTGTGGTCATGGACAAATGGTGCAATTAAAAAGAGAATGTGTAAAAGACAAACATATGTGTTACAGATGAGCACAGCAAAGTTTTCAATAGTTAAGTATCATAAATCCTTATATAGTATTTCAATATCAGGATGATATTTGAATATAGGAAGTACAACAGCTGTTGCAACAGGTAAAGAACGAAAGACGTTACAAGAACAGGATATACTATCATGAAAGAAGTGGGCCAGAAGCAAGAGCATGGCTCTAATTTAAGTTCCAATGGAGAAAGAGGAAAGACTTTCAGTAAGAATGTGAAACATTCTATATGGTGCATACGGAATTAAACGTGTAAATACTTTTGGTATTTCTACAGGTTATTTGGACCTATTCCGGTAACTCATTGTTTCTAAAATCTCATTTAGACGCTCCTCTTCACATATGTAAACTCTGGACAAAACCAACAACCAGTCTGTTTACTATGTCTCAATATTATGATTTGTGTTCTGGAAACAGGCTCTTCCATAAGTGATTTCTACTGAAAGGTTGCCTGACTATGGGTCTGCTGATATCTCTAGCTACCGAGTAGAGCAGGTCATAAAAGTGGTACTCCAGGAGAAATACCAAGTCATTTTTTTTTTCCTTCAGCGATACTTACCAAAGGGGTTGGAGGGAGAAATGTAAACTCTTCCTGTTTTATCTCTCTTTGAACAAGTAAAAATAAATGACCCATTTGTTTAAGCATTTGCAGGTACTCTTTATCTGGAAAAAGTGATAATAGTATGTATCTACCTCATAGTATAGTTGTATTAAATGAGTTAATGTTATGTATAATAGTTAGAAGAGTATCTGGTTCGTTGTAAGCACTCAATATTTATATTGAACAACTAGCATTATTATGAGAGATGGAAAATACTTTAGATATGTAAAGCAGATACCATAATTCATTCTTCATTTTATGACTATTCATTAATTATTACTTGCCAGGCATTGTGCTATATGATGGAGTTGTAGAGATGAATGATAAAATTACTACCCTATGTCAAATACAGGGGAAACAGTGTAGATTAAAAATTACTAAAATTGCATATAATAAATGTAAAAATCCAAGTATATGCAAGAATTTGTGAAAGCAATGATGGTGACCGGGACTGATACACAGAAAAAAGTGAGTGGTGGTTATATTCAGATCAATTGCTTAGAATGATTCTTAAAGTTTTTGTTGTTGTTGTTTTTGCTTTTTTTTTTTTTTTCCTTTTTCCCAACAATGAAAGCGAGTGGCTTAAATCTAACTTGTCCTGGATTATTACATGATTTTTCATTCATTTTTTATTTATTCGTTTCATTCAAAATTGATCTTGCCAGTTTTACTCAGGGTTGACTATAAAGAATGAGAGAAATTGGGGCGCCTGGGTAGCACAGTCGTTAAGCGTCTGTCTTCGGCTCAGGGCGTGATCCCGGCGTTCGGGGATCGAGTCCCACATCGGGCTCCTCTGCTGGGACCGTGCTTCTTCCTCTCCCACTCCCCTGCTGTGTTCCCTCTCTCGCTGGCTGTGTCTATCTCTGTCGAATAAATAAATAAAATCTTAAAAAAAAAAAAAAGAATGAGAGAAATTATATCAGTGTATACTTATAAATTTACTAATTCCCCTGGGCATGATGATACGCCTGAAGGATAACAGTTTCTTAACCTCACACAATCTTAAGTGTATTTTATCTTGTTTTCTGGCTTCTCAGTAGCTTTCTGCTGAGAAAACAGGGAGCCTTTGTTTCACTTTGTTCTTATTTTAGTCAGAAACTGGTTAGACAGGACATTACATCTGGAGCCCAGATGGTTAAAATTTTGGGGTGACTTTCAGTTCCATTCTCTCTTCTTCATTCACCTTGACAGCTAACTCTGAATTCTTTGTTCTTTTTTATAACAGCTTTATTGAAGTTTAATTGATATACAGGAAACTGCACATATTTAATGTATACAATTTGATGAGTTTGGACATGTGCAATTGACAAAGGTGCAAAGACAATTCAGTGGGAAAATCCCACATGTATTCTCACACAAACACATATGCATACATACATATGATACCATTACCTTAAGAATTAAATTCACAAATGTATATAAAGTATTTAGCATACTCTGCTAGTACGTGCTGAATAAAAGGCTTTAATTATTGTACATATGTCTTAAAATAGACACAGTGAACCAGAAAGGGGATGAAGAATAAAAGGATAGGATATTAGGTTGAGAAAGTTACTATTTCTGTTCTTTTAAAAAATTTTTTTTTATTATATTATGTTAGTCCACATACAGTACATCATTAGTTTTTGATGTAGTGTTCCATGATTCATTGTTTGCGTTTAACACCCAGTGCTCCATGCTATTCTGCTGACAGTTTTCATTATAAGTAGATATTGACTTTTGTCAGGTTTTTTTCTGTACCAATTAATATGATCATATGTCTTTCTTTTTTAGACTATTAACATATTATGTTACATTAATATTCAGATACTGTACCCACCTTGTGTTCTTAGGATAAATTGCACTTGGTTGGAAAGTATTATTTATTTTATGTATTGGTAGATTTGATTTGTTACCATTTTATTGAGAATTTTTGAGTCTATAATCTTGAGGAGTGTTAGGCTATAGTTTTCATGTCTTGTAATTTTTTTGTCTAGTTCTGGTATCAGGGTAGTGCTGGCCTCATAAAATGAGGGGTTTTTTTTGTTTTTTGGTTTTTTTTACAAGATACTGTATAAATCTGGTACTGTTTCTTCCTTAAGTGTTAGAATTCATCAAGGAAACCATCTGAACCTGGATCTTTTTCCTTGTTTTGAGAATTTTTAAGAAGGAAATCAATTTCGTTGACATAAGATAATCCAAGTTATTTATTTCTTCTTAAATGAGTTTTGGTAATTTGGACCATTTTATATATAAGTTGTTAAATTTATGGCCACAGACATGTTTGTAGTATTCCCTTATCATCACTTTTATGTATGAGGGTCTGTGGTGATGTCTCTGCTATCAATTCTGTTATTGATAATTTGTGTATTTTTCTTTTTTCCTCATAAATTTGGTTAGAGAATGAACAGTTTTACGCATTTACAAAAAAAAACCAAGTCCTTTGTTTCATCGATTTTCTATATTGTTTTTCTGTTTTCAATTTCATTTATTTACATTTTTATATTTATTTCCTTCTTGCTTTGTTGGTTTAATATGCAATTTTTTTAATCTTGTTTCTTCAGGTGGAAGTTTACACTATTGATTTGAAACACTTCTTTTATAATGTAAGCATTTATTGTAATACCTTTCCTTCTAAGCCCTGTATTAGCTATATCTCATACATTTTTATATGTTGTATTTTCATTTTCATTCAGTTCAACATATTGTCTTATTTCCCTTGAGAACTCTTCTTAAGCATACAGAATATATAGAAGTATTTGTTTAAATAAACTACTTGAGAAGTTTCCAGTTTCTTTCTGTATTTGATTTCTAGTTTAATTCTGTCATGGTCAGGGAACATACCTGGCATATTTATAGTTCTTTTATATAAGTTAAAGTATGTTTTATGATGCAGAAAATGGTCCATGTTTGTGAATGTTTCGTGCTCAATTGTTATTAATGTTAGTTAGTTCAAACTGGTTGATAGTTTTGTTCAGATCTTGTCCTATACCCTTGCTGATTTTTTTTTTTTTTTTGGTCTACTTTTTCTATTGATTACTGAGAGAGGAGTGTTGAAGTTCCCTAGTATAATTGCATTTGGCTATTTCCCCTTTATGTTCTCTCAATTTATGTTTCATATATTTTGAAACCATTTTTTATATGTCTGACCATTCATGATTGTTGTATCTTCCAGGTGAATTGATCTTTTTCTCCTTATGTAATGTCCTGTTTTGTTTTGTTTTTCTCCCTTGGAATTTTCTTTGTTTTGAGGTCACTTTGTCCTATGTCTAGATAGCTACTCTAGCTTTCTTTTGATCCAGGTTTTCATATTATATCTTTTCCCATCTACCTACTTTAACTTCCCCATATAATTACATTTGAAGTAAATTTATTGCAGACAGCTCATTATTGGGTCATATATTTTTAATCCATTTTAAGAATCTCTATCTTTTACATGGCATTTTGGGCCATTTGCATATAATGTAATTATCAGTATTGTTGGATTTCAGTGTTCTGTTTTGTCATTTATTTATTTATTTATTTGAAAGAGAGAGAGACAGCCAGCAAGAGAGGGAACACAAGTAGGGGGAGTGGGAGAGGGAGAAGCAGGCTCCCAGCAGAGCAGAGAGCCCGATGTGGGGCTCGATCCCAGGACTCTGGGATCACGCCCTGAGCTGAAGGCAGACACTTAACAACTGAGCCACCCAGGCACCCCTGTTTTGTCATTTATTTACTGTTTGTTCTTTTTTGTTTCTCTGTTGCTCCTTTTTGGCCTTCTTTTGTATTTTCCAAATAATTTTTAGTATTCCATTTTAATTTTTTATTGACTTTTTGGCTACATCTCTTTGCATTATATTTTTAGTGGCTGTTCTAGAGATTATACTATTCATATGTAACCTTTAATAGTGTACTTACAATTAATATTTTACTGCTTGGAGTAAAATATGAAGTCTTACAATCATATAGATACTTTCACTCTCCCATTTTGTGTTTTAGATGTTATAATGTATTATATCTATATGTTTTGTAAACCTCATCTTTACAATTTTTATATAACTTACTATATGCAATACTCAAGCATAGTTTAAAGAACCTAAGAAAAGAAAAAGCAAATTTATTACAGATACTCAGATTTTTGCCATTTCTGTTGGATTTTTTTTTCTATCCTGGATTTCCATGTTTCTCTCTGCATCATATACCTTCAGCCTGGAGAGCTCTTTTTAGAATTTATTTTACAGAGGTCTACTGGTGAAAAATTCTCTTAGTTCTACTTCCTCTGAGGATGTCTTCATCTGGTCATCCTTCCTGAATGATATTTTCATTAGAAACAAAATTCTCAGTTGACATTTTTTTAAATTATAACATTTTGAAGATGTTTTATCATCTTCTGGCCTTTATGTTTTCTGGTGAAAAAAATCCATGATTATTTGAATTTTTGTTCCTCTTGTGTAATGTATCTTTTTTTTTTTTTTTTTTTGGCTATTTCAATTTTTTTTTTTTTTTTTTTAGCATAGGGGAGCCCCAATGTGGGACTCGAACTCACAATCCTGAGACAAAGAGTCACATGCTTTACCAACTGAGCCAAAGAGGTGCCCCATCTTCATCTTTGCTTTATAGCAATTTCATTATGAAGTGTCTGGGTGGGTTTTTTTTGAGTGAATTCTGTTTGAGGTTCACTGATCTTTTTTTGTCTGTGAATTTATGTCTTTCACTAGCTTTGCAAAACTACTCTCCATTACTTAACAAATAATTTTTTAAAATTTTTTATAATAATTTTTATTATGTTATGTTAGTCACCATAGAGTACATCCCTAGTTTTTGATGTAAAGTTCCATGATTCATTATTTGCATATAACAGCCAGTGCACCATGCAATACGTGCCCTCCTTAATACCCATCACCAGCCTATCCCAATCCCCCACCCCCCCTCCCCTCGAAAGCCCTCAGTTTGTTTCCCAGAGTCCATAGTCTGTCATGGTTCATTCCCCCTTCTGTTTATCCCACCTTCCTTCTTCCCTTTCTTCTCCTACCGATCTTCCTACTTCTTATGTTCCATAAATGAGTGAAACCATATGATAATTGTCTTTCTCTGCTTGACTTATTTTGCTTAACATTATCTCCTCCAGTCCCATCCATATTGCTGCAAATGCTGTGAAATTGTTCTTTTTGATGGCTGAGTAATAGTCCATTGTATTATGAACCACATCTTCTTAATCCAGTCATCTGTTGAAGGGCATCTTGGCTCCTTCCAAAATTTAGCTATTGTGGACAATGCTGTTATGAACATTGGGGTGCATATGGCCCTTCTCTTCACTACATCTGTATCTTTGGGGGTAAATACTCAGTAGTGCAATTGCTGGATCATGGGGTAGCTCAATTTTTAACTTTTTAAGGGACCTCCACACTGTTTTCCACAGTGGCTGTACCAACTTGCGTTCCTACCATAATGTAAGAGGGATCCCCTTTCTCCACATCCTCTCCAACATTTGTTGTTTCCTGCCTTGTCAATTTTTGCCATTCTAACTGGCATAAGGTGGTATCACAATGTGGTTTTGATTTGAATTTCCCTGATGGCTAATTATTTTGAACATTTTTTCATGTGTCTGTTAGCCATTTGTATGTCTTCATTGGAAAAATGTCTGTTCATATCTTCTGCCCATTTTTTGATTTGATTATTTGTTTCCCATAACAAATAATTTTTCTGCACAACTTTTTCCTCCGTTTCCTTTAGGTTCTCAATGACATAAATATAAGACCTTTTGATATTATCTCAAAGGCTTCTGAGATTGGGTGCCTATTTTTTAGAAAAAGGCTATTTTCTCCTTCTTCTTAAGACTGAATAATTTCTATTGGTCTATTTTTAAGTCCAATGACTTTTTCTTCTAATATCTCCATTCCGCTATCTAGCTCATCCAGTAATTTTTTTTAATTTTATTTTTCTATATTTTATTATATTTTGTATTTTAGATCTGATCTTTCCATTTGGATCTTTAAAAATACTATTTATCTGATGAGAATTTCTATCTTTCCATTCATTTAAAGTGTTTAACTTTATCTCATGGAACACAGATGTAATAGTTGATTTAAATTTTTTTGTGGAATTTAAGAAACAAAACAGATGAAGATAGGGAAAGAGAAGGAAAAATAAAATAAGAGGAAAATAGAGAGCGAAACAAACCATAAGAGACTCTTAAATATAGGGAACAAACTGAGGGTTGCTGGAGGGGAGGCGGTTGGGGAGATGGGGTAATTGGGTGATGGGCATTAAGGAGGGCACTTGAAGTAATGAGCACTGGGTGTTGTATGCAACTGATGAAACACCAAATTCTACCTCTGAAACTAATAATACAGTATATATTAATTAAATTGAATTTAAATAAAAAATTTTAAAACAAAAAAGAAAAAAAGTAAATTTTTGTCCTAAAATTCTGACATTTGAGTCTTTTTGAGGTTGGCATCAGCTGACTGCTTTTCCCCTTTAGAATTAGTCAGATTTGCTGGTCCTCATTGTTGTTAAATAATTTTGAATTATATCTTAGATGTTTTGAATATTATGTTTTAAGACTCTGACTCCTGTTAAAATTCTCCAGAAAATGTTGTATTATGTTTTAGCAGACAATCATGTTGTGTTCAGATCACAAGCCCAGTCTCTTCTGTGAGCAGTAGTTCCAATGCCAGTTTAGTTTTCAAAGCCCTTTCTATGCTGCTGCTACTGCTTCTTTTTTTTTTTTTTAATGTGAGTATAGTTGACACACAATGTTACATTAGTTTCAGGTATAAACATACTGATTCAAAACTCTATACATTATGTTATGCTGACCACAAGTATAGCTACCATCTGTAGAATTATATACAATTCTATTACAATATCATAGACTATATCCCCTATGCTATATCTTTTATTCCTGTGACTTATTCATTCCATAACTGGAAGCCTGTATCTTCCACCCCCTTCACCCATTTTACCCATCCCTCAATCCCCTCCCTCCATGCTTCTTTCTGTATGTTCTGTACATCATAGCGTGGAAATGAGCTCATAACTTGTGTCAGTTTGGAGAAGATTAAGAATTCCCCTTCTACAGATTCTTCCTCTTGGAAATTTCTCTTATACCCTCTTGGCCCCAGGGACTTCTTTTCCCAGGCCTCTGTTTAGGAACATGGTATTTCTCTTTGAGATTCAGCCACCCATGCTGCCCCACAGTTCTGCCTGAATGAGGTCCCCTTGAGGCAAAGCAATGATTGAAAATAGAAAAATTCAGAGATTCCTTCAACACTTTCAGGCCATAGGAACCTACTTTTTTCTGGTATTCTGGTTAGAAATATGCGTTTTCTATCAGGGTTTTAGATGCCTGTGGTATTACCATGTGGGACCATTGGATAACTCCATGAATGGAATTGCCTTTGGGACAGTGCAAAAAGAAAAAAAGAGAGAGAGAGAGAGAGAAAAAAAAAAGACTTCCCATATACTCTGACTCACAGGGACTTCTTTCCCACTCCTCTGGCCAGAAAGCCAAGATTTCTCTCTGGGTTTTGGCACCCCATATCCCACTGCACAGTTCTTCATTGGGGCTCTCTTTGGGTTAAAGCCAAGATAAAAGAAAAAAATTCAAAAACTTAGCCCTGTTATAGATTGTTCTTCAAGCATTGATGCCCCTCCTCAATCTGCTTGTTATTTTTAACTGTTTGGAATTCTCAGATATTTGGTCTTAATATTTTGTCCAGAGATTTGTAATCAGTGGAGTAGATAGGCTGTAATGGATTCATTACATCTTGACCAGCCTTGGAATTCAAGTAACCTTGCTTCATGATGGCAAAATGAGGATTCAGACACTAACCTAGATAATTCCAAAGCTCTTTTCTCAATTATCATATTCAACATTTTACATATAAAGGATAATCTTTACTATTATTTTATACATTTCATGCAAAATCAGGTTTGTGTCCTACTATTTTTGTTGTGTTATGTGGAGATAGTTGAAGGAGAATAAGAACAAGAGCAAAAGAAAGGTCAATAATAAGGAAAAAGAAAGAGAGAAGGGGAGATAACATAGATCAAAAGATAGATAGATATGGGTTAGCTTACATATTAAAAATATGCACTTGTCATATGTCTGGATCAGGGTTTAGACAGGAAACAGATAATATACAAGCGAGTAACTGAGAAGAGTCTAATGAAGGTATTATGTCCAAAGGAGTAGGCAGGATAAGGAACATAACAAAGGATATTGAAACCCAAAGGGAATTGCATTCTGACCTCTGCCCACTGATTTCTGGATCCATGCATTCTGGCTTTGGAAGAATAGTGTCACGTATTGGTTGCTGGCTTAAGTCATTTTCCCTAGTCTGTTGGATCATACCTCACCATCTCAGTGTTGTCTCCTAGATGACAAATACTAGAGACTTCAATAGGCCATTCTATCTTTTTATCAATTCAGCTGCTTCTGGTGGTGGTACACATATAAGACCAGTGAATACTCTAATCATAAGCCCATTGCATGCCTTCTTCTTCTTTTCTTTTTTTTTAAAGATTTTATTTATTTATTTATTTATTTGCCGGAGAGAGAGAGAACAAGCAGAGGGAGCAGCAGGCAGAGGGAGAGGGAGAAGCAGGCTCGGGCTGAGCACGGAACCCAATGCGGGGCTTGATCCCAGGACCGTGGGATCATGACCTGGGCCGAAGGCAGCCGCTTAACCAACTGAGCCACCCAGGTGTCTCTGCATGCCTTCTTAACTGTAAAATAAATTCCTTGCTTAGAAGCTATTTTGTATAGTATCTCAAGGATCTGTGTAAATCCGAAAACCCTGGTCATGTTAAAAATTTTGTAGGTAGAGAAGGTGGGTATAAATATGAAATACGTATCCCTTCCCATGAAGACAAATTAAGGTTCTCTCTATTGTAGAAGATGATCAATGTAATCAATATGCCTCAAAGTATCTGGTTGACTTTGACCTGGAATGATGCCATAACATAAAGTTAGCGATTTCCCTTGCATTTGGAAGTTTGACACTTGTAATATTTAAACCAGACTTGTTGAATCCATGAAGAACTTCTGTCCTTCCCTCTGCCTACTGATTATCCTTTGAACTATATGTAAGTGTTGATACTGAGTAGTATTTCTGATTTGTGTGAATCTGATTTGGCAATCAACTCTTTGTGCTATCGCATTCATCTTCAAATATTCTTCGATGTAAGTTCTTGATCAACAGGTTGAGAACTGCCTCTGAATAAGTATAGATTCGTACGTCAGGTCATCTCTTCCCAGCTGTCAAATAAACAACCAAATACCTGTGTGGAATTCTTCCAATGAGGAGAATACCCTTTTATTGCCATATTTCATAGCCACCCTAACTGAGGAGGTAATGCAGCAACTATTCACTTCCAGCTGATTCCACATTTCATGAAGACTCATCTGTATTCCCGGCCTGCATTTTCCTTCCTCTGTTCCAGGAAACTCCCCATGTGGCCATAAGTACTCATTACATTTAGTTTTGCATTCTGGAGCAGCTGGGGCCAGGTGCCATAAAATGGGATGCTGCTTTGCACATTAAATTTGATAGATCGGTAACAGTGGTCCGGATGGGGAGTTTAGGTAGCACAGGTATTTGCTGTGCCATGATCAAACACTGAATTGCCACCAGAAACTGCTTTTCAAGCAGGGAATAATTGTGAGTAGAATATAGTATGGCCTCATTCTAAAACTCTAGAGATTTACACATTAAGGCCCCTATTGAGGTTTGCAAGGGCTTCCTTAGAATCTTTCAGTCTGCCCAGGCATTGCCTATGCCATTGGTTCTGTTGGGTTATAAAGTCCAGGAGTTAGGGCAGCTTGGCCTGTGACTCTGGACCTACTGGAAAAAGCCTTCTTTTTCTTGATGTCTCTCCTCAAAGATGGAAGCCTTATGGGTTACCTAGGAAAAAGATTAGAAGAATCTCTGACCATTGAATTCCTAAAATTTTTACAGTTTGGCAGACCCCTATAGTGACTCTACTTCAGCAGGGACTCTAGATAATTATAGGATTCTCTCCTAATTTATGCCTTTGTAATGAGCCACTGTAATGTTCTATGGGATAAGAAGAGTTTTTGTTTCTGGTAGACTCTATAATGACAGAGAGCAGAGGAGTTGATATTGCCTTGAGATATGATATGGAGGATATACTATCACTGACATAAGAAGACAAGGTGCTTTTGATTATCTTTATCATGTGAGATATAAAATAAGAATTTCCTAGGTTAAAAGCTGCTTGTTAGCAGCCAGGGGCTAAACTGATTTGCTTTTTTTGTTTTTGTTTCAAAATTGCAGCTGAAATTGGTATCAACCCTGATTAAGATTATAATAATTTCATAGTTATTGTTTATAAACTGGACCCATCTCAATTTTTCAGTGGTCAAAATATACATTAACAGGGATATGAGATCTATCACCGCCTCTACATCCATGAGTCTTTTGTAATGGCACTAATCTTTGCAATACCACCAGGAATGCAGTGTTGTTTTAGTCTACTTTTGACAGTGATGTGGGTAAAAGAGAGTTCTAAGAACATCTTTCTGGGCCTTCCCATAAAAAAGGAGTAATTGCTCTATTGACTCAGTAACCAATGAAGAGTCTGTCAGTTACCAATTATATCTATTCTTACTATGAATTCTGGGTTGGGGAAATAACTGTGGAGAGATGAGATCAACTGAGGCCAAGCCTCCATCACCTAAGTGCCATAAGCCCCAACTCTGACCAATTGTCCATGAAGGCTTTTTGCTGTCTGCGGATATTGGTAGCAGTTCAGAGCCAATATCTAATATCCCTTACAAAGTCTGGGTATTTCACTTCCTTTAATCATAGACACTTTAACAAATAGCTGATTGTTCCTCTGGAGAAAGCTTCTAAGAAGATTCAAAGAATCTATACAGCAGAGTCCTTCATCAAATTAGACGTATTCTCCCTTTCATACGAAGGGATTCAGATTTCTAAAATGAGGAAGAGCCCATGAGTTCCCACTACTGTATCTGAACTTACATTTTCATTTATTTTTTCCACTAATTTTTCCACTAATTTTCAATGAGAAGTATCTTTATAGGCTTGATAGTCTGACCATTCATTTATCCTTAAGGACACCATGTTCAAGCAGCCGTTGCCACAGAACCCTGCAGTTCAAATTGCTCTGATTACCACTCTTTCCCTGTGGCCTCAATCAACCCCTTCTACTCGGATGGTGACAGTTGCTTATCCAGCATTTATCAGCTCTGGAATCCTATTATTCTCATTTATATCAGGGAAATAATTTTCAGTGTGTGTTCCTCTCCCATCTCTAGTCTGCAGAGTTTTCAAGGACTCTGGTGGCCTCTCAATAATACATTTCTTCATGTCTCGATGTTGTCAGTGTCCTATGGGCCCTTCTACAAAATGCATTTAAGAAATGATTTATTAGGTTGTACGTAATGGCTCTATTCTATCTCCTTAAGCCCTAGAACTCCTTCCTTCTCAGTATGACAGGGGAGTTCTGGCATCTCAGTCCACTGTAGACACTGTTGAGTCCAGGTTTCAATTAACCAACCCAGTAGACTGTTGACACTACTAATGTGTTGGCTTGAGCCAACACATTAAATCCTGAATCCTAGGTAAGGATGTACTCACTTAAGTGTACTCACTTAAATGAAATTATCCCAGCATAGTATTTTAAACCCTGATTTAACATGTTGGAAATTTGCTGCCATACATGTTCTCTGAACTCTTACACTTACAAATTGACAAGATCCCACCAATTTTGGTTTATAAGTAGTGTCTTCAAAGAGCACATCTAGTCTATCTTCTGGCTTATTCTGGGTTCTAATTATATTATTTCTGGGCATGGAGGTGAGGAGGTGGTAAGGAAGGCTCCTGAGGAGAATTTGTATGACTTTATAAGACAAATTCTTCAGTTGAAATTGGTGTATGATTTTCTTTCAGATGGGGGAGGAGAGACTGCTTCCACTAATGAGGATGCTTCTTTAGCAGAAGGGCATTGAAAATTGATGCTGCAACTCTGCACCTCTTTTTATTAATACCTGAAGTTGATTTTCATTCATAAATGATTTGCTATTACAGACATAACTATATTCCTTTAAAGCTTATATAGGTTTTTTAATTTTGTATTCATGGCTTTCAGCAAAACTTTACTTTGTGTACTTTCTCAAGGGCAATCAGAGCAGCCATCTTACCCAACAATCTTGTAACCACCACTATCACAGTAGTGGTCATATATTTCAGCCCCTTAATCTTCCAGTGCCTTACCTTCTCTTTGTTTTCCATTCCTACCATTACTAGTGACAAATTGAGTAATTATGATGCCAGTGCATGCCGTGAATTACCAGTGTCTCATTTCCCCAGTGAATGTAATCATCGATGACATATGAATTCCATTTGACATTTGTTTCCTCAGACTGCTTCTGGCAAAAACATATTGTATTAATCAGGATCCTATCAGAAAGGAAATAGCACACTCAAAAAGGGAAAGAGATTACCTAAAAGTGTGGGAAGGTTAAGGAAATGAACAAGGGGCTACAAAGCAACCAGGATCTAGCAACAGCTGGAAGCCTTTAGCAACCTTGAGTTTGAAGAGCTGGAGGAAAAATGAGAACCTATGTTCTAGAAGAATATCAGCCAGATAAGAGCTTTGGTCTTAGGTAGAGGAATATAGTTATTGCCATACCAAATCTTGTTAATAGAGAGATGAGGGAGTGAATTCTCTGACTAATTTTCTCTGGTATCTTGCTGGAGCATCCCATTCAAGGACTCTACCAGAATCCAGAGCACAAGAGGGCACATATGAACTAGAATATCTTTGACGGATGTCAAGGCAGAGAGCACCTCACTGGGTGGAATGAAAGTAGATGTTGAAGGACGACCAGGATGCCATTGAATGTAAAGCACACTGTTGATTCAGAGATATTCAAATGGTAAAAATGCCTTAAATATGCTTTTTAAATTTAATAGAATGTGATAATACAGAAAGAGATAAGAATACAAAAACTATTTAGAAGGATAAAAGATATAGAGCAAGCCCTTGAGGTAGTTACTTACTTCAGTGGAACATTAAATTTGGTGTTATGCTTTCTGATGTTAGAAGGAGAAAAACTGTTAAAAATAAAAAATTTAATTCTTTGATAAAGTGAAATAAATTAATCTGGATTTTTTAAAGATCAATTTCATGAGGAATGCATTCTGTAAATCTTTGTTTTAAGGTATGATTCTACTCTTCAAAATAAAGGGAATCCTTCAAAACTAGAGTTTGGGCATGAAAGGTTTTTCAGCAGAAAAATAGGGCTTTAGGCAAGACTAAGGAGATAACTCTTGAATGTGACTTTTTTTTTCCTTTTTTTTTTTTTTTTGTTTGTATTTTTATACAGTATTAGAGGAGATTGTTGTTTGGCTTCCTTTTTGTCTAGCTCAAGGCAAAATTGAAAACTACCTGTAGTTTATTACTTTAGCCTCAGATTTTCTTTATTTTACCGTTTTCCTTCCATACGGCAGTTGTCCCAAATTGAAAAAAATGAAAAAACAAAACAAAAAAAAACACGGCTTATTTTTGTATGATATTTTTAATAAAGTCCTCAAGAAAATTAGTAACAAAGAGCTATATAAATGGATATTAAATAATTGTCATATACTTATTGAACTCAAATTAGTAAAATGCTTATAAGAACTTATTTTAATGAAAATTAAACAGCGGGGAGTGAGGGAATCTAAATAGAAGCTTGGTGAATTGCAGAATCTGTGTCTGCTAAGAGACTAGTTAAGACATTGACTTATAAAATTCATAAATTATCAAAAGTGAGAGAAAATATAATTTAGAGATGTCATACTCATCCTGTACCATCAAGTACTGGACAGGGAAATGCCTCCCTACTGGGAACAAATTATATTTTCTTTAGACGGAAACAAAGGTGGTCCCTCAGGAGGAGTGTTGAAATCAAATAAGAATTTCAATCTATAATGCCTTTTATCTAAAAAAGTAAACTATATTCATTCGTGTTCAGAACATAGATATAGTTTGTCTATTGAATTGTAATTACTTTTTTGTTACAAAGAAATTAAGACATAGAGAAATTGACATGTAAAAACTGCTACTGAGGTCATTTAAACAGAGTGAATTACTAAGAGACATGCCAGTCTTGATGCCTGATATAAGTGTCCTTTTCAAATAGAATCTGCCCATTCCAGAGTCCCTGTTCATGATGGCAGCTTTAGAAAACCATATTTGTATTATGCAATCTCCTCCCCTCTCAACTTAGCCACATATAATTGGATCACTTGTAGGTATATGAACTTGGGATACTTAAACTTTGGTAACTTCATCAAGCAGGGATATAATGCTTTTTGGGGAAATGAATAAAAATCAAGAAATTAGAAGTAAAAGCATAACTGAAGAAACTCATATAGAGTATCTGTGGTACTTCATTCATAATGTTTGCGGGAAGAACTGTAAAATAGAATTAGATTCTCCAGAGAATTAGGGATAAAATGCATTTTTCAGTTCCTTTTTATATTTTCAGTATTAAACATTACTCAGTACATTAAAACACATAGAGTAACAAGGGTCTGAGATTTTACCCAATCACAAGTCAACAAATTAGTGTGCCACAGTTTCAGGGATGCTGGTTGAAGACACGAGATTCCTGGATAAGAGACAAAGGACAGTTTATCACTCATAGCAATAGCAGCAGCCGGAGTATCCACATTTTTGTGCCATTTTTCCAAGCCACAATTCTCACACGGTGACATGAAGGAAGCAGAATGATACCTGTGTGTGCAGTGAATTGCATGAAAGGAGAGGAACCTTGAGTTTAGGGAACTCAAATCTCTTATGATGGGTGGTATACACGCCTGTCTTTTTCTCAAGAGAGAAATCTTTCAAGACTGTAAGCAAACCTTTTCTTGTTCTAAGGGAGACAGTATTGGTGTCTTCCAAGGCTGTTCTCAGTACAACCAGCTTAAAAAAGATAATCCAGAGCAAAGGCAATTAGTTGAGCAGAAACATGGAGAACTGTCTCCTGAGAGAGTGTATCAGATATATAAAATTATTCCTTCATGCACAAGGTACAAAAATGAATAGAACACATGAAAATTCTTTGTAATACATATAATTATTTCATATACATAGAAATATAAGGTTTCTTTATATTATCAGACTATATTTTTATGCTTCAATTTATTTCTAGGTGCATGAGTTTATTAATGCCACTACTGTAACATATAAGGGTTTTTTGTTTTTTAGGTTTTTTTAAGAGAGAGAGTGTGCAAGGGGTGAGAAGGGGAGAGAGAGAGGGAGAGAGAGGAGAGAGAATCTTAAGTAGGCTCCACACCCAGCACAGAACCTAATGCAGGGCTCATTCTCATGAGCCTGAGATCATGAACTGAGCTAAGATCAAGAGTTGGGTGCTTAGTGGACTGAGCCACTCTGGTGCCCTATAACATATAAGGTTTTTAATGCTAGATGATAAAACTGCATTGTTTAACTTTTCTTCTTGCTTCATTCCTTCATTTCTGTGCTAAATTCAATACCTACATTTTCATGACTCCTACTAAATTTTACATAATAATTTTAACACATGAGTTGGTTTGATTCTGTACCATACTTTGTGTATTCCTACTAATGTCTACTAATGTAAGTTTTTTTCCAATTTGTTTATTGTGGTAAATTAAACATAACATAAAACTTACTGTCTTACCCATTTTTAAATGTACCGTTCAGTACTATTAAGTACATTCATATTGTTGTGCAACCATCATCACCAGCCATCTCTAGATCTCTTTTCATCTTGCAGAACTGAAACTCTGCACCTATTGAATAATACTTCTGAGTGTTATAATCAAGTAAATGGATTATAAGAACATAATCTGCATTGGACACTGTTCTACTCAAGGATTCTAATGAAATAATCTGGCTTGAGTATATGGTTAATAGTGTGATTATTGCTCTCTGTGAGCTATCCTAAAGTTAAATTCTAGTATCCAGAAGTCTAAGACTCACATTTATCAAATGTCATGGAATGTTTGCCTTCCTATGACAAGCAGAGTTATCCTTTGATAGTTCAGTGTGTTATAATCTATAGTTTTATGTATGTTTATTCACGGTGTACTTGTATCTACAGTTTCAATTCTCCTTGCTGCTCAGCTTATGCCAATATATCTTACATATTCAACAACATGTATAGAAACCTATGGACCTGATTTTTCATTGATGGGGCAGGAGTCAACATTTTGGCATTTCTAACTAAATCCAATCCTGAAACCATGAATTCCTTCAGGGGAAAATCTGTTAATTGATGCAAGATTTGTCCCTATTATATTGCCATATTTTCTTCATTTCCTAAATTTGTCTCCTGAGCATCTTCAAAAGGGCACTATCAGCCCTAACAATTCCAAATGGGCTTGGCTAAAGCCTCATGTCTCACACATACATTTCATTTGTATTTACGTTGGTCATCAATCTGTTAACCTATAACAGGGTCTCAGTATCCCTTACCATATAAACATTCTGTCAAAAGAATTTATTCTGTAGTAGGATATTATAAAACTTCTCCAAATTCATTAAGCTCTTAGACTTTCTTTATCTTCCATGTGAGCTCGGATGATCTCCATGGTCATTATTCTCTACAAACACAATGAGGGTGACCAAAACATTCTCATCTCTGTATTCTTTCTTAACCCTCTTCTGAGGTTAGAAGTATACCATCTCATGTCTTATTTTATTTGCTTTCATTGCATTACTAACCATTTAAATTCTTGTCATCTCATTTAATCATATAAAGCTTGTATTTAGTAGCATTATTTTTTTTAATTGACATATGCCATCCTGACATCTGCCTCTCCATATAAGTCAGAAACATTTCTTAGGTCTCCCAAACTCTCTATGTTTAAAAGTAATTCAAAAGTTTCTTCTGCTGAAGGTTCCGTGAGGAAACTAGTTTGCCTAAGATCATTTTATCTACCTCTCCTTTTCAAATAAATATAGTTTGCAGATATTTTTAACAAAACTTCTTTTGGCCTATGACTCAAAATGACAGAACAGTTAGAAATTAAGGTGATCCTAAATTTGTTACCTAAACAATTGGATAAATTAGATCTCTTAAATCTTTTCTACATTAAGGTTGAGTCATTCGAATTGTAATTTGAATATTTGTTGGAGTATTTGCTGCTTTTATATTAAGTATTGGAGAAATATATGGTAGGATATCAAGCATTCTTTTTATCCTGTTGTAACACTACCATTATAAAATATTGTCTGTTACGGAACGTTTCAAACAAGTACAAACAGCTAGAAGATGAGTGTAATAAACCCTCTAAGTACCCATCATACATCTTCACAACAATTATCACTCATGGACAGACTTGTTTCAGTTTTGCCTCTACCCACTCTGCCCCACTGGATTATTTTGAAGCAAATTCTAGGCATAACATCTTTCATCTTTAAATATTTCACTAAAAAATAAAGACCCTTCTAAAATCATAATCATTGTATCACTCTACTGTTTAGAAATACATGATAATTCCTTAGATTAACTAAAAATCCAGTCAGTATTCAAAATGTCACAATTCGTTACCTTGTTCTCCCCCAATTCATTTTGCACCATTTTGGTATTGCTTGGCATAGCTCCGTGAATTTCCTGTAAGCTGAGAGTTAAATATAGAGGTCTGGTTTGATTCAGGTTTGATTTTTTTATTTTATTTGGTTAGAATTATTTTGAGTGTTATTGTGTATTTTCATCAGGAGATAACTAATGTCTGGTTGTCCTTCATTTTATGGTATTAGCAAACATCGGTAATCATTGCTTAGATTAACTTTTTCATTATAAATTCACAAAATGGGAATATTCTAATTTTATTATTCCTTCTTCCTTTTTTTAAAGCTGGAATATGGCTGTAAAGAATCAGCTATTTGAATTGGTTACTCCAAAGTTTTGTTCACAAAGAAAAGGGTAAATGCTTGATTATTTTTCTTAGTGTACCAGTTTTAAAGTTTTAATTACTTTCCCAGCATCCTTCTAAGGAGACCACTACATGTACTTTTAAAATATACTTTTGAAATCTATTTTATTATATGTATATGATATATATTATATACATATATCATATATATAATAAATATATATACATATATATACATTATATACATATATAATGTATATATATTAACTAATATCACTCCACTACAGTTATTATTCTTTCTGAGATGCAAATTACCCCACCTTTGCCCAGTAGAAGGCTTTTCAAGTTAACTCCTGAGTACCGTGACATGGCAATATGTTTTAATAGTTTTATTGCTTTCTACTATAAGATGCCCCAGACACATGTTGTATATTTCCTTTGCCAGCCATGTAATCGCCTATTTCTTTATGGAGCTCTGGTTTATTTTCATTGGGAAAAAACATTAGATACAACAATCTCAGCACAAGGGGTGCTCATTAGAGCCAGGGTGATTTTCTTTTTCCCTTACGCCTTTTCAGTGGACAGAGTTAGGGAAAATGTACCTTTTGGAAAATAGATTTTATTTTTTAGTGCAGTTTCAGAATAACAGCAACATTGAACAGAAAGTACAAAGAGTTCCCATCTGCCCCTACACATGCACAGCCTCCCCCAATATCAACATCTTCTAACAGACTGGTATATTTGTCACCACCTCTGAAACTGTATTGACACATCATTATTACCCAAAGTCCATAGTTTATAATAGGGCCACTTTTGATCTTGTACATTCAATGGTTTTGACAAATGTATAATGACATGTAACCATCATTATAGTACCATACAGAATAGTCTCAGTGTCCTAAAAATCCTCTATATTCTGCCTATTCATCCCTTTTTCCCCATCTAATACTTGGCAACCACTGATCTTTTTATGGTTTTCATAGTTTTGCCTTTTTTATAACGTCATATTGTTGTAATCATATGGTACATAGCCTTTTCAGACTGACTTCTGTTCCTACATATCTTTTCATGGCTTGATAGTTCCTTTCTTTTTAGTGCTGAGTAATATTCCATTGTCCAGATATACCAGAATTTATTTATCCATTCACCTACTGAAGGACATCTTTGTTGTTTTCAAGTTCTGACAATTGTGAACAAAGCTGCTATAAACATCTATATGTACGTTTTTGTGTGGATATGTTTTTAACTCATTTCGGTAAATACCCAAAGAGCATGATCGCTAGCTTCTATGATAAGAATATGTATAGTTTTGTAAAAAAAAGGGGCCAATGTGTCTTCTAAAGTGACTGCACTATTTTCCATTCCCACCAGCCAATGAATGAGAACTCCTATTGATCCACATCCTTGCTAGCATTTGATGTTGCCAATGTTTTGGATTTTCACCATTATTTGCTTTTATTTAATTTAAAAAAATGCATTTTAAGTTCATACTGATATTTCCTATTGTAACTTGGGTTACAAGTTTTCACTTAAGTCCATTGATTTTATATTTGTATCTCTTTCTCTTGATCCATAAACCTTCTTCTTCTTCTTCTTCTTTTTTTTTTTAGAGAGAGTGGGTGCACTCGAGCATGTGAGCAGTGTGGGGGGAGGGGCAGAGGTAGAGGGAGAGAGAGATATTTAAGCAGGCTCCGTGCCCAGCAGAGAGCCCAATGTGGGGCTTGATATCATGACCTAAGCCGAAATCAATTGTTGGATACTTAACTGGCTGAACCACCCAGGTGCCCCAAACTGTAAACCTTATTTCTAATGATATATACATAGATGTTTATGCAGCCGTATATATATAACAGTTGAAGGATTCCATTTTGAGTAATAGTTTTCCAATTCTACACAAATTATTAAATTAATGCTTATTCTCCTGAACATTCCCACCAACCACAAACAAAAACAAAAACAAAAAATCACTAATTAGAGACTTTGGCATCAAGGATCTTGTGAGTATAATACCTCTTTGATAGAACATTAAACCTTAATTACTATCCTTGGTTATATTCCAAAAGCCAAATGACTTTGGGCCATTGAGAAGAAAAAGGCAATGCCAGGTGAACTCTTAAGACTCATATAATTCATAACAGCAATGTTATCCTTGCTTAATGGGTAAAATTTCTATTTTGCCAAGTTCCCTGTTTGTTAAAATTACTCCTATTCTTTTGTTAAGTGTTAAGTAGTTAAGTTTTATTTTTTTCACTGCAAAACCCATAAAGAGAATAAGTAATTTTACATGTAATAAAATACTTAGAGTGGGATCTAATCCCTTTGCATATGGCAATGAGTTAGGAGAGGCTGCCCCCCCCTTTTTAAGTAGGCTCCATGCCCAGTGTGGAGCCCAATATGTGGCTAGAACCCATGACCCTGAGATCCAGACCTGAGCTGAGACCAAGAGTTGGACACTCAACTGACTGAGGCACCCAGGCGCCCCAAGGAGAGGCTGCCCTTGATCTTGTTTAGAGAATTTTCAAGGAGCCATTAATAGATACAACCAGAATATTAAATTCTGAATATTGGACGGAATGCTTCTGTGTCAGAGAACATATTATGGTGAGACAACTAGAATACTTCTTTGAGTTTGAAATCAGTTTCTTCCTGCAATTGATTCTCAAGCCAAAGCTTCATTTTTCAATGTGGTATACCCTGGAATTCACAAATCTAAGCAAGATGTTCCATCTAGCCATCCCAGGCTCATTATCTTTATGTTAAGTGATTTTTCTTTTTTGGGTGGTTTTGAATTAGCAGTTATACAACCAAAGAGAATGATTGCTACTTAATCTTGGGAGCCATCGTTATAAAATTAGCAATCTGTCTCACTGCTTCACAATTGAGCATTCTGTTTTGTTTCCTGAGGGAGAAAATAAAACCACAAATGTGTTTAGTACTGTCTTGTCTTCCACATTCTATTCATCTATTCATGATAGGGGATAACTGATAGGGCATAACCTAGCTCAATTTATACTTTCTGGTAATTAAACATTTAGTCTTGAACAGAGTTTTCATTAGTATGATTTCATTATGTTTCACTCATTCTTCATAGACTGCAAATAAATCTTTAGAGGGGCTCTGAGACTATAGCTGGGAAGCAATAATATAAACACCAAGTGAATGATTCCATTGTTTTATGGCTTTTATTTTAACATTACTTTCTAAAGTATATTAAAGAAATAGGTTTATAATTTTTTCTTTACAGGAGAATGATTATCATAGCTTGACTAATTATATAGGAACATTAAAATATTTTTTAAAGATTTATTTTGGTAGTCCAAGTAAGATTTTTTGGGGGGGGAGGGGTCTGTGACAGCAAAATAGGAATATAATTGTTTTCAAAATTAAAAAAATTGACCACATTGCAGGTCCAACCCTAAGCAACACTATGATGTCCTCTTAAAAATCTCTTTTACCTAAGATGTCATGATTTAAAGTGATTTTTAAAAACTAATTACCCAGAAAATGTTACTAGAATAAATGAGGATGGTACCCATGGGAAGGAGATGGAAATAAGAAAGATTTTATTGTAACATGGGATCAAATGTCTGTAAATTACTCCAAAATAGAGTACCAATTTTAGAATTTAGGACAATAGCCACAGGTGGAAGGTCTTCCCAGCTGGCACACTTCAGATTCTCAGCACCAATGTGCACTACCTGTTTCTGAGATGGATCAATCTTGGGAAAACTAAACTCATTTAAGTAAATGTGCAGGATTTTCAACTACTTCGTTTGTTTCGTCCATTTTAAAAGCATCTTTTATAGACATTAAGTGATGATAAAAGAGTATTATTCCTAACCTAGGCTATATAATTAACTTAGAACTTTCAAAAAAAGAAAAAAGACATTCTGTGCTTAAGTCTGAGAAATCCATTTTTTTCTAGAATCGCGCAACATTTAAATATTTAAATTTTAGAAGTAGTTCTTTTTTAGTTTTTCCTTATTAATACCATGGAGGACTTGAAGAAGAAGAAACTTTTTATAAGCCTGCAGATGGTGGACACAAGTCAATAACATAATGGAAAATCACTATGATTCAGTGTTGGAGTGGGATGCAAAAATACATCTAGCGTCACGTGAAAATGGGATCAGATTAGGAACCTTTTAGAGCCAAGAAGTGGAGTTTGGGGCAGGCGTGAGAATGAATTATTTTAGTTGAGTACCTGAATTAGGTTGGGTAGGACAGTGAAACACAGTGAGATCCATAGAACCAGAGCTAGGTCTTGCTATGAAGGTATCCCATAAGGCAGAAAACAGTGAGTGCTGGAGAGGAAAGCCAATATATGATCTATAAGAAAAAGCTGAGGTTCAGAGGTTCATGAATTATCAGACCACAAACAGTTACACGGGACAGATAGTACTTAGTCTCTCTCAGAAGTTTCTCAGTGCTCATAGTATATTGATTATCAGGAACTTCTATTTCAGGTGTTTTTGCAAACTAGCTTCCCAGCCCACCCCGTCTGAAAATCATCTACAAATACATCTATAAAGGCATTGCTGAGCCAGAAAAAAATTAAGAGAAATTCTCAGAAGGCAAAAATATAGTGAAGCATCAAATCACTAATTTCTCTAGGGAAATGCAGTTACTCATGGCTAGCTCCATGACCTTTATTTTGATGTCTGGTTGGGGCTGTGAGGTCAAAAGACAAAGCTAGATCGTGTTGCATGTCAGAAATCTAACAGGAGACCCTTCAGATAAGGCCAGACTAGGAAAGTTGCATCTTCTGTGAAAGAATGAATAAAAATTAAGTACTCTCTGCAGAGGTTCTGGATGAAGGGAGAAAGATCAAATCTCTCTTGAGAAATCTAAGTAAATATTGATCCTTGAGATAATTTGTGGTCAAACCCAAAACCCATCAAACTGAAACTGAAAATCATCGAAGAAACAAAATCTTACAATCATCCAGAGAGAAAGATATATTAAATCCCAGACACAACATTTTGGTCAACAGACTCTTTCTCATCTTCAGTAATGGTGGCCAGAAAACAGGGGAATAACATTTTCAAAGTATCATGTGAAAATAAATCTTAACTTAGAATAAGATAACTAATAATATAAATAAGAAAGAGGGAGATAAAAAGACATTTTCAGATACATCCAAACTGACAAGAGTTTTATCATTAATAACCCTTACTAGAAATATTCTGAAGTAATTATCTAGAAATTAGCTAGAAAATTATCCTATGAGGAAAATATGTGACTAAGAAAGGACTATTTGGTAAAAATGGATAAATATCTAAAACACTGTCTATAAGACCAAAAAGTAATAATGTATGATTTTTGGAGTAAGAAAAAAGGACTAAACTCTGCAAAACAATAGCCTATAAGTCAGTGTTGAGATATTAGAGTTAAACTGTATTGTTTGGGAGGATGAAAATAACAACTTTAGTCTTTGAAGAGTAAAGTGGGCATATAACATTTTATAGCAAACCTTAAAAATAACTTGCAAATTAGTAGAGAGAGAAAAAAAAAAGGAATCAGAAAACAAATCTCTCTTTCTTATTTTTTTTTAAATATTTTATTTATTTATTTGACAGAGAGGAGATAGCCAGCGAGAGAGGGAACACAAGCAGGGGGAGTGGTAGAGGAAGAAGCAGGCTTCCCAGTGGAGCAGGGAGCCTGATGTGGGGCTCGATCCCAGGACTCCGGGATCATGCCCTGAGCCGAAGGCAGACGCTTAACGACTGAGCCACCCAGGCACCCCAGAAAACAAATCTCTTTGAATCAAAAGAAAACAAGAAAAGAGGAAGAAGGATGTGTACACTTTGTATCATTATTTGTCAACTATTATGTCTTCTCTTCTTGCTGAAGATCATACTTCCCCACCTCAGTGTCAGATTTGGTCATATAACTTGCTTTGACTGATGAAACGGCAGTGTAAAAGCTTTGTGGGCCAGGTTATTATTTGGCATTTCTCTTTTTCCTCTGCTGTGTGACTGGTAGAGGCAGCTTCCTAAGTCCTGGGGAAGGGAACATGGAGAACCATTGTCAGCTGTGATGGATTTGTCAAGTGAGTGAGAAACAAATCTTTGTTGTGGTGAGCTCCTGACATTTTGTTGCTGAAAGCATGACCTACCCATCTTCACTCTATGGGGAAATGATCTGTCATAAAATTTGGGACAAATACCTGTGCGACTTGGGTAAGTTACTTCATCTCTTTGGGTCTTAATTTCTCCTTCTCCTCCTTCTTCTCCTTCTCCTTCTCCTTCTGCTCCTCCTCCTCCTCCTCCTTCTTCTTTCTGATGTGTTATATAGACAGGAGAACAGGAGAATCAAAGGGAAAGTTAAAGGGAAAAGGAAGATCAGAAAACATGATCCCACTTACGTTAATAAAACCCTCAAAATGACAACTATTCCAAACAAGATATGTATATATCTGCATCTATACATATCAGTTTGTAAATGCAAAGGAAAAAGTCCAGCAGGACATATTTGTTAATAGTAGTTACTACTAGAAGGGGAATAGAATGGAGAAGAAGGTAAAAAAAGACTTAAAATATTCATTATTTGAGTTTTTTTATGATTGGTTTTTAAGTGTTCATGTATAATTTCTATCACAAAATGGAGTAAAACTAGTGGTGGTGAAAAGAAATAATCCTTGAGATTAATGAATGAGGGAAAGAGAGAGATCTTTCAGGAGAGGGATTTGAACTTGAGACACAACCAATAATTGGGCAATTGAAGCCAAAATTCAGGTGTCCAGAGTGGAGATTATCTACTTTAGAAGACCAAACAAAGTTTTTTTTCCTGTGTATGAGATCAATTATATATGAACAAATGCATTTCACATCTCACATGTTTGGAAGGACATCACTCCAAACAGGAATAGAGGCTACCATTTGAATTGTTTGTGCAAATTTTGATAAAGGGAGGCTGAGCACGTCCAAGGTATAAATGTGAATGTTTACAAAGGTTTATTGACATGCTGTCTCTGAGAAATATTAAAAGAAAAAAAATATATGCCCCATTACACAAAAAACAGCATGGTAGCCATTGAAAAACATTTTGAACTTAGTACAAATATGGAAAAGGATCATCAGAGCAGCTTTTCACTAAACATATCACAATTAACTGAATATACATTTAGTGAGGACCCACCATATGCCAGGATAGATCTGAGAGTACAGAAACTATTAAAACTCGTACCTGCTCTTAAGGAACTTAGAGTCTAAGAAGAAGAACACTCACATAATCAAATAATTAAAATTATAATAATTTGGTTAATGCTCAACTTAAAAAATTTGGTTGATTCTCAAGGTCATCTAAGGAAAAGCCATCATGTAATCAAAGTACAAGATCTAATTTTTAGTTCATACTTTTGCAAAACTTTTCAATATTAATCATTATCATTCAATATTGTCATTCTACACATAACCATTATCATGCTTTCAGAAAGAGCAAAGTAGAATGGAAAGTTTTTGCTGTAATTTTTTTCAAAGTTATTTCTATGAATGAATTTGTATACTTTAAACTCACCACAGAAAACAGCAAAGGACAAAACTGAAACAGAGAATGTATCTCTGCTTCTTGATATGACTTCTCTTTGGCTGTTTTCATGGCCCAAATCAACGAAATGTTCTCCTAAGTATTATGTATCTCTGGGGCTATACTGACCTGAGTGAAGAATGGAATGGTAATTTTAATACACATCATAAAAACATCATATTATGTTTTAATCATATTTTTCAAAAAAAGTTTAGGAGAAATAGTTGTACTGCACTGATCTGCTTACTTTTTAATAAGCCATTCCTTCCCAAAGCTTTTAAATCTTTCTCAGAAGAAGCATTTTTATGAGAGTGATGGGAAAATATGCTTCAATAAGCTTACATTTCAAATACTTCTCTAAAATGAACACTGATCAAATCCCTTCTTACATTATGCCAAATTGGGTCATCTTCTAGGTCTTGAATATTGATATCTTGAGTTTCTCTGGTGATTGGTAGGAATAGAGAGAGGAAAGCAGTTATTTGGGATACATACACATAAAGATAATATAGTAGAAGGGAAAAACTGTAGACTAAGAACAGAAGATTGGTAAGTGACTCTTAGGAACAGAAGTCACATTCAAATGGATTATTTAGATAGTGTGGGAACCAAGATAGATGTTGATACCCTGAGGACCAAAATAGCATGAGAAGCTATGTTCACACTGGGCTTGAAGAGGCAAAGGGAAAAAGTGTTACTGGAGCCTTGTGAGAATGGGAGCCATGGCTTGCATCAGCAGCAGAGGCCATAATGGGATGAGCAGCTGAGAAACTATGGCATTGAAGTAATCAGGGAACTGGGGAAAAAGTACCCCTTCTCCTGCCTTCTGATCTCTTACTCATGCCTCCCATTTGAAGCCAAAGGGTAAAGCAACTCACATAACAGAGACTGGAGAATTCATCCCCTTGGGTCACTAAAAACTGAAGCAAAAGGTGGAGAATGAATGTTGTGCGAAAGGTTCACACAGATCATTAGAGAATTATTAGTGCCTGATACTTATGAGTGCTTCAAGTTTTAAGTGAAGTTTTCTATGTTGAAGTTTTTTGTAAACTGTGATAGCTCTAGCAAAGTAAGATGAGATTCTAACACATTTAACCAGACTGTAAACCTCTCCACTATATCAAAGAAGAGCTGGGGGGACTGTTCCTTCACTTCTCCAAAGACTGAATATTACAACATTTTCCACTTCTTTTCTTCTTCAAGGATGCTCTTGAGATTTATTCTGAACACATTGTAACTGGGTAAAAATATTGAGCATGGGAAGGAAACAACTTACACTATGATTTGTCCTAGCAATCACACCCCCAGCCTAGCCTAGAAATGACCCTAATTATATATAGGTATTATTGCAAAATATCTATCATCAGCTTTATTATGTTTTCTTTCTCTGGTGCATCCTGAAAATACATTCCTCACGATATGTTATTTATCATATCATTTTATTTCTGCTCTGAATTTTGGTCAGCTTAATAAAGGTTTATATTTTATGAAAGCAAGTAGAACGATGGCATGGGAGAAAAAGTTACTACTACAGAAAAGCCTTTAATGTCAGAATTTTTTCATGTCAGTCCCTGACACACTCATTGCTTTTCTGCCAGGTGTGCGGTGCCAGACCTGCTAGACACTTGCCCAAGTCCTGATTAGTATCTGACTCCCATCACAGCCATTTCCAGAACTGTCTCTTAAGCAAGTTCAAGAATCAGTGCATAATAATACAGTGATTTTTGCATAGACAGTTAAGTCCATAAAATTATCACATTCTGTGTTGGCAAAAATAAGAGCTAAGCTTTTATTTAGATTTCCAAAATTTGATTTTGTATGAGGAAATTGTATTCAAAGCATAAAGTTATTTTGTAGTGAACCCTTCCCATTTCTATGTACTTCTATTCTCTGCTACCGCCGTATCCATGAACTTCAGTCCTGGACCTTAATCTGTGACCTGAATTAGATCCCTCATTTCTCCTCTATATTTCCAGAGTCTTGATTTGAATGTTGCGCTCATATTATGACAGTTAATATGCTTGAGGTTGCAAGAACAATTAATTAACGGTGGGTTAAGCAATTATCTCAGAAAATAAGAAATCCAGGGGAAGATGGTTCCATAGCTGATTCAGTACCTCAATAAAGTCATCAGGACTGATGAACACCCACATGTTCTTCATTTTTCCACTCTTCTATCTGTGTGAGTGATAGCTTTCGTCATTCTCATAGATGGCAACAACAGCTCTGAGGGGGTGAAATTGTTCTCGGGGAGAAAACCTCATTCTATAAGCTTCCAGTAGACTTTTCCTTATGGCTCATTGGCTAAAACTGGGTCATATGACCATTTGTAATCTAATCACTGGCAAAGGGATTTGGGGGCTTTATGATTGGCTAAAATGAATTATTATTTTCTTGGGCCTGGAATTGGACCCTGAGCAGAAGACTCTAGATTTCTGGACACAACCAGTGAAAGGATCATGGGGAAGATCACTGTTGAGTAGGCAAACAAAGGGATCTGCTAGACATAAGTACTTCTGTGATGTTTGTTGTACTGAATCCACTGCTTTGGCAGATATAGAACCTTCTTTCTATTTCTCTCCCATTGCAACTTCCTTCTCTATCTTCCTAATATTATAGACACTGGAAAATAAAATTCCACTTTCTTATTGCTATGTGGCCCTGAGACACATTTCTGGCAAGGAGATATGAGCCTAAGTGTCTGAGAAGGACTTCCTATTCTGAATAAAAGGCAAAACAGTGTGAGGCTTTGCCCTTTGCCCTTTCTTTTTGTCCTTGTTCCTTAATTCTGCTCAGATACAAATGCCTGACTTGAGGTGCACAGCCAGCTTGCAAACATGAGATTGAAATCCTATGCTATGGATGACAGAACAGGAGAAGAGTAGGATGAGTCTCTGAAGATGTCACTGACCTCCTCGCCAACCTTAGATTGCTGATGAGTGATTAAAAACAAACAAATAAGCAATAAAAAAATCCTGTATTTATTTGAGCCATTAGTTACATGTTATAGGTAGTAGAACACAGTTTCTAATTGATATAGTCTGTTTATTTACTTATTTTTTATTGACCTGGTTTGTTTCCTTGGTACCCTATGAAACACAAGCTTTATATTTTTAAAGCTTGACCACATTAGTCCATCTTGTTGAGACCAAAATGAATAGTTTCTAAAATGCATTTTTGGAGGGAAATGGCTGGTCATTTCTCTGCTCAAAACAATTCTAGAGTAAATGGCATCCAAGGTTTGTGGCTCTTGCCTAGGTGTCCAGATTTATCTCTTACTTTCTTCCTATTTATACAGTAGCCACCCAGTTAGCCTCCTTTAATCATATTCTCTATTTCCCTACCTGCTACTTTTCTCTTCATGCTGTTTTTCTTTGCCTAGAATATCTTTCAATGTTTTTTTTTTTCAAATTGTTGAAATTTTTTCCCCATCTTTATGACCTAATCAAAGTGAATTCTTCTCCAAGGTGTATCCTACTGCTTAGAAGAATGTCCCACACACAGGTAGTGCTAAGTGAGTGTTAGCTATTATTATCTCTCCCTCTCTTATCAGACATACTTTAATTAAATACAAATTGTGCTGTTTAAAAATACTTAATTTCATGCAGTTACTTCTCCTAGAAAATTTTGAACTCTTTGAGGGTAGGCTTTACTTGCATTGTAGGTGGTCAGTTAAAACAGCGTACTGGACTTGGTTAACTTGAATTGGGTGCCATAACTTTTATCAGTTCTTGTTTTAGAAGGACAGATAAAACTAATCCATGACGTGGAAATCTCAGCAGGTAGAGAATGCAGGAATGATTCTTGTACCATTCTTCACAAGAAGATATGTAACTATCCACATTTAGTTTAATTTGGGCCATCTGTAGGATTGAATTTTCCATGACTGTTACCGATCCCTTCTTACCCTACTTTCAAAAGTTAATGCAGTGATCCAAATAGGCCTATGGCTATTAAAGACACTGAATCAATGATTTATAAACTTCCAAAACAGGAGGCAGCAGGGCCAGATGGGTTCACTGGTGAATTCTACCAAATAGAATAGATTTTTTTCTTTTTCAGAAAGAAATCATACCAATTCTCCACAGTTTCTTTCACAATATAGAAGCAGGGAGAGTACGTCCTACATCATTCTATGAGGGTGGTATTACTCTAAAAACTAGACATTATAAGAAAAGAAAACTATAGACCAATATCAATAGACACAGAAAAAGCATTTGACAAAATTCAACATTCCATTCATAATAAAAACTCTCAGTAAACAAGGAAGATAGGAAAACTTCCTCAACTTGGTAAAGAACATCTACAAACAATGTATAGCTAATATCATACTTAAAGGTAAGAAACTTAAAGCTTTCTCACTAGATCAGGAACAAAGCAAAGTTGTCCCCTCTCACTACTGCTTTTCAACATTGTGCTGGAAGTTGTTAACTAATGCAATACAAGAAAGGGAAATAAAAGGTATGCAGATTGGAAAGGAAGAAATAAAACTGTCTTTGTTTGCAAATGACATGATCATCTACGTAGAAATTCTGAAAGAATAGACAAAAAAAAAAAAAAAAAAAATCCTGAAACTAAAAAGTGATTGTAGCAGGGTTGGAGGATATTAGGCTAATATACAAGTCAATCATTTTCCTATATACAAGCAATGAAAAAGTGGGATTTGAAATGTAAAAAATGCCATTTCCATTAGCACCCCCCAAAATGAAATACTTAAGTATAAACCTAACAAAATATGTGTAAGATCTACATGAGGAAAAGTACAAAACTCTGATGAAAGATTTCAAAGAAGACTTAAATAAATGAAGAGAGAGTCCTTATTCATGGCTAGGAAGACTCAATATTGTCAAGGTGTCAGGTTTTTTTCAAGTCGCTCTATAGACTCAATACAAACCCTATCAAAATCCCAGCAAATTGTTTTGTGGATAATGATAAACTGATTCTAACATATAAATGGAGAGGCAAAAGACCCCAAGTAACCAATACAATATTGAAGAAGATCAAAGTTGGAGGAGTAACACCACTTGACCATAAGACTTAACCAAAAAGCTACAGCAATAGGGGCGCCTGGGTGGCTCAGTCAGTTGGGCAGCTGCCTTCGGCTCAGGTCATGATCCCAGAGTCCCAGGATCGAGTCCCACATCAAGCTCCCTGCTAGGCGGGGAGCCTGCTTCTCCCTCTCCCTCTGCTGCTCCCTCTGCTTGTTCTCTCTCTCTCTCAAATAAATAAAAATTTAAAAAAAGCTACAGCAATCAAGACACTGTGGTGTTGGTGAAATAATAGACAAATAGACAAATGGAACAGAATGGACAACCCAGAAATAGACCCACACAAATACAGTCTATTGATCTTTAACAAAAGAGTGAAGGCAATACAATGGAGTAAAATAATCTTTTCAACTAATGGTGATGGAACATAAAAGGAGAGAGAGAGAATCTAGATGTAGACTTTATACTCTTCACAAAAATAATTTAAAATGAATCAGAGTCATACATGTAAAGTGTGAAACTATAAACCTCCTAGAAGATAACATAGCAGGAAATCTAGATGACCTTGGGTATGTCCATGGCATTTTAGCTACAAAGAAATGATTTATGAAGTAAGTAATTGCTAAGCTGGACTTCATTCAAATTTTAAAAAGTCTGCTCAGCCAACAGACACTGTCAAGAGAATGTAAAGATAAGCCACAGGCTGGGAGGAAATATTTACAAAGACACATTTGACAAAGAGCTATTATCTAAAGTATACACAGAACTCTTAAAACCTAACAATAAGAAAACAATCCAATTAAAAAGTGGGTCAAAAATCTTAATAGACTTATCATTGGGGAAGATAAACAGATGGCAAATAAGCATTTGAAAATATGCTCTATGTTTTATGTCATCTGGGAAATGAAAATTAAAACAAGATGCCACTATACTTCCATTAGACTAGCCGACATCCACAGCTGACAACTCCGAATGCTGGCGAGGATGTGGAGCCACATAAATTCTCATTCATTGCTGTTGGAAATGCAAAGTGGTATAACCACTTAGGACAACAGTTTGGCAGTTACTTCCTTACAAAACAAAACATACTCTTACCGTACTATTTATCAATTGTGCTCCTTGGTATTCACCCAAAGGAGTTGATAACTTATGTCCACACAGAAACCCATACATGGATGTGTACAGCAGTTTTATTCATAATTGCCAAAACTTGAAAGCAACCATGATGTTCTCCTGGAGTTGAATAAATGAACCGTCGTTCATCCAGACAATAGAATATTATGTAGCACCAAAAAAGAAATGAACTATTAAGCCATGAAAAGATGTAGAAGAAACTTAAATGTATATTACTAAGTCAAAGAAGCCAACCTGAAAAGACTGCATACTTATGATTCCAACTCTTGACATGCTAGAAAAGGCAAAACTATGGTGACAGTAACAAGATCAGTGGTTGCCTGGGGCTTAGGGGGAGGGAAAGACGAAGAGGTGGAGCACAGAGGATTTTAGGGCATTGAAAACTACTCTGTATGATACTCTAATGATGGACACATATATTTGTCCAAACCCACAGAATGTACAAAACCAAGAGTGAACCCTAATATAAACTATGAATTCTAAGTGATAACGGTGTGTCAGTGTAGGCTAACCTATTGTAACGAATGTATCACTTTGATGGGGGATGTTGATAATGTGGGAGGCCATACGTGAGTCTCAGCAGGGCGTATATGGGAAATCTCTGTACCTTCCTCTCAATTTTGCCATGAACCTAAAACTGCTCTAAAAAGTAAAATCTATTATAAAAAGTTAATGCACTGCATAATTTTCTTTTGTTCTTCATTATGTACATATATTCCAAGGTTCCTGAAATAATATATGACAAATCAGTTAAATTAATGAAAGTGATAACAACTATGATAAACTCCTGGTATTTGTAAACCACTCACTGGAAAAACAATATTAATATGTTAACTAATTGAACATCATATGTAGATTGACACACATGCTTTTTTTGTATGAATAATGTAGTACTAAATGATCATCAGTAATACGAAGTAGAGACTTTGAGAGATGATGTCTTTGTTTTTATTTTTTAATTAAAAAATTTTTAAATTTTTATTGGCAAGTTGAAATTTTTTATTTTATTTATCTTAATAATTATTTTCTCATTTTATTTATCTTAACACACAATATTACATTAGTTTCAGGTGTACAACACGGTGATTTGACACTCTACAGGTGTCAAATGTTCATAAGTGTAGCTACCATCTGTCACCATGCAATGCTACATTCCCTATGCTGTACCTTCCCTCCCTATAACTTATTCACTCCATAACTGGAAGCCTTTACCTCCCACTCCCTTTTACCCATTTTGCCCACTCCCCAACCACCAGTTTTTTTTCTCCTTACTTATGGATTTGTTTCTGCTTTTTTGATTGTTCTTTGTTTTGTTTTTTAGGTTCCACATAGAAATGAAATCATATGGCATTTGTCTTTCTCTGTCTGACTTATTTCACCTAGCATAATACCTTCTAGGTCTATCCATATTGTTGCAAATGGCAGGATCTCATTTTTTTATAGCTGAGTGATATTCTATATGTATTCTATATAATATATATTACATATACTATTTATATTCTATAAATATATCACATCTTCTCTACCCATTCATCTATCAATGGACACTTAAGTTGATGTCTTTGCTTTTAATTTCGTTTCCATGCCTGTGCCTATTTCCATTTGGTACCTAACATACATATTTATATAAAGCCTTTTGGGGTAAGACATTTATTTATTAAAGAACGATTTTCTTTGTCTCATATGACAGTGAAATTCACTGCTTGATCTACTGATACATTCCTTTTATAAATCAATATTGAGGATTATATTTCAGCAAGTAAATATTTTTACATGTCTTGTTAATATTAGCATATCAGATATATGCTTTTTAATTCATACAATGTCCCATAAGTGACAGGATATAATCTTTGCATTGCTTATGTCCAGAAATGGTGATGTAAACATATGAACCAGAGCTATACACACCTTCCACTTAGTTGTCCTGGGGTCCAACAGCATGTACATGTGACGTGGTGGCTCAGAGAAATTAGAACGCTGTAATACTTTCTCTGAATAAAACTTATGTTCCACTGTGAGACTCGGTCAGGACTTAATTGAATTTCTCTGCCCCTGTCTTTCTCAGTTCTTCACAGATTGTGTCAAAATGTTATCCTCTAGAAGACGTGGGCCTCTGTCAGTCCTAACAAGTGTGTAGTTATGCTGCCCGCTGCTCACCCTTTTCATCGTTGCTTGAGTCTCTGCTGTCAACCTCTCTTGAGATCTATGTGGCGATTGAAATCCCAGGCACGGATATGACACTGAAATTAGAAAATTCCCAACTTTTCCCTTCAACACCTTGGTTCTCTTATGAGCAGTATTAGCATCTTCAAGGCCTCTTGTTGGTTTTCATTTATCATTTTGCCAAGTATTTAAAGTCTTTATGCCCTGCCTCCCATGCCACCCTTTTACCCATGCATGGGTCTTCCGCTGACCCAAAACCATTTGACACAAGCCTCAGTACCCTCCTAGAATACGGTCACTGTTCTGGTGACAGCTGGCATGGTTCCCATAATCATCTCTCCCAGAACTATGTCTGCCTCCCACCTGCACCGAAAATGTTTACCACTTTTCTGGATTTTTAGTTGCTGTGCCCAGACAGACTGCTTCTCAATACTAACAAAGACTGATGTTTTCTGTAACAGGTCAGAGCTGGTCATTCTAGGTGGATCATCCTTCTGCTCCAGGCTTTACCTCTGGTAACCGAAGAAGCAGATTTTTGGCCACTTTCTCTGTCCTCTGCGTTTATTCTGTGATTCTTCTCACTTGACTCTGCCTGAGGCATGGTAATAAAACCCTTCAACAATCAATAGATTGCCAAACATGCTTAGGGAACTAGTTTCTGGGTTTACCTGTTTTGTTTGGAGTGGATACAAAGCAGAAAGAAAAACAGTAAATTGATTGCTGTGCTTTAAGTAAATAAGAAACGTTGATTTTTTTCTCATAGAAATAGTCAAAATTCATAAGAAGAAAACACCACAGAAAAAGGAAAAAGTAGCTTCACTGAAAAAAAATCTTAATGTATGGAATCTTAAACATGATCCATTTCTATTTTATTTACTCAAAAATGACCATATATACCTTTGGTTCTGGGTGAAACTATGTGGTCCAGTCCCTTATCATCAAAACTTTCATATCAAATAACATCTCAAATAGGTGTTCTGGTTTATTACCAAGTGGCCAATACCCGTAAAAACAGCCAGACTCACCATCTGCTCTCCATCAGCTTTCTGGGCTTTGGCTGGTTGGCAGATGGTCCATATGGTTAGAGTCAGTATCCAATTATTTTTAGCTTTGTACTTCCCATTAGCTGTTTTCATGAATGTTTGCGTGACGGCCACAGGGTCTCCTGGTATGATCCAGTCGTATTTAGGCATATGTTGTACAACTGCTGAGCAGTAAGACTGAATTTGGAGAGCTCTAAGAAGTTACCAAAGGGAGTCTTGGTACCCTGATCTTATTTGTTAGCATCCGTGAAGTCCTGACCTGTACCTAAGAGCCTTGGTTTTCTGGAGAAACATATCTTTGACCTCCCCAATTTAGTCTAAGTCTCAGAATATTTTCTCATCTTTGGAGAAAACGAAGAATTGGAAACCATAGAAAGGGGATACCTATTGATTTTATTACCCAGAAACTTTAAGACTAGGTCCAATTATATCCAGAGTGTTGGACAAACCCATAGGTTACATTAAAGGGCTTCATGATACCCCACCCCCTTTAAGCCCCACCCCCCTCTGGAATTAAAGTGGCTGTTTTTGTTTGCTCTTCTTTCCTATACTTTTCTTTCTATTTTTCCTCTTTTCTTAACTTCCTTTCTTCCTCCTTCCCTCCTTTCCTTTCCTTTCCTTTCCTTTCCGTTTTCATCTTAAAAATTATATGGCCATTCTTTTAATAATATTAATGATTTTTTCTATTCTACCTGTCCTAGTTTTAACAAGGCTTTCCTAAAAGTCCAGGCTATATATTTAGGGTTGCTCTAAAATTACTTTGATCAAAGACAATTAATGGCATGTTCATGTCTGATTTCTTGTTTATACAAATAATTTTAACATGTAGGAGGAATAGACCTATTTAGTATCTTTAAGTGTTCAAGTAGAGGAAAGAGTCACATCTTCAGTATTTATGTTTATATTAGTGATGCATGCTCATTGTAGAAATTGTAGAAATAAAAATTTCTCATAATTCTAAGAGATGTCTACTATTTATTCCTCAGTATTTTAGCCTATCTGGCTCTACCTCTAGCTGTAGTTGCCTCATGAATTAGTTATTTTCTTTTAACTTGATATTATACTGTAAGCACTTTTTTCTGTCTTTAATATTTTTGTAGACTTCATGATTAAGGATATTTTTGGATAATTTCTCTGTTTGCATATGGGGTCCTTTACTTAAATGGTTCCCTCTTGTGAATCTTTAAAGGTGATCCCACTAATTCACTATTACAAATAATTGTATGATAGTCATAATTTCACATTAATCTTTGATTACACTTCTATTTCCTTAGGATATATGATTCAAGCCCTGCACTTAGCTCCATGCTTAATAATAATAATAATAATAAAGACATCATGCTAAATCATCATGGGCCTCTATTATCAGAGGTTATCCAGTCTACCCATCAAATTTTGAATAGATTTCATATAATTTCATATAGATTCATATAAATGCTAGTCAGATGGGGCAGTGTTCTTTTCAAATAATTTATTTTTGTTGTATCCTAATAGTTTAGAACTGTGCTTCATGGAACTAAAAGCTGTCATAGGAATGAAGTAAAGGTAAACAGAACTTGAAGTTTTTTTGCTTGGTAAGTTATTTCAGTCCTACTGAAGAACAGGTTACTAATTTATTTTCATCTTTAAACCACATCAGAGGGTAGAGCGCTGAGGAAAGAGCCTAACTAAACTCTGCCCTCCTTTATGGAATAAGAAACTTTGATCAATTTCTAATTAACCATATTATAACTTAATATATACCAATTAAGCACTGTAATACAGGCTTTGTCAAGCTTTTTCAGTGAACTCCAGCACCAAATAGAAGCAATGGTGCAAAGGTTAACTAGAAATAAATTGTCATACTGGAGTAATGTCTTGCGAGTTCTGGGACTGCCATCTCGGTGGAGTGGCGCATAATGAGCCTTTCCCTTCCGCCAGCCCTGAGCTGCCCTTTGAGATCCCAAGGTGCTCACCTTCCCCCTCCACTCCCCAGTCAGCAGGCAGAGCTGAGGTGATCTCTTGAGCAAACAACAAAACATATTTAAAATTTTAGATGCATCCTATCCGTGACACTGATTTTCCTAAGGAAATGTTCTGCCACAGCATTTGAAAAACCAAGAGAAAAAAATCTTTTCCGTGTCAATGAAAACAAAACTAATAACAGAGATGCTTTTCGTAGCTACAGAAATGTTCACTTGTACTGTTTGGGTCCTTAAGCACATCTCATTGAATACTGTCCTATTCATTCAGATCTCTAAATTTGTTGAGGTTGTCACAATTACATTTCAGATTACTTTGATTCCAAGTCCTGTTTTTCTCTGTGCTAGCTGCCACTCACCCCTCCGTTCCCCCGGGATCTTTTCTCTCAGACCAAAGGCAGTGGTCACCCTCTCGTAGTTTCCTGACCTTCTGTCTGATTGTTTGCTCCTTTCAAATTGTGAGGTGCCCCAGGGGGGGAAACTCACATATGATCTCTCCTGAATCCGATAAAGGGAATAACATAGGGAGGTTTCTTCCTCATTGTGGCCTCTCCTCTTCATTATTTGCTCAACCTAGAAAAAAAATATATTGGTGCCATTCCCTGTTTCTCCTTTCTCACAAACTGACCTGACATCTCATTTTTATTATTTTCTTCTATTTGCTAGGATGCTTGTGTTGGCTTCTGCCTCTAAGAATTAAAAGCCTTCCCTCCCCCTCCAATAGCTACAGTGTAGTTTTTGCCCTTTGTATTCTATGTTGCAAATATAGTTTAAATGTAAACCAGCTGCTTATTTTACGTGTGTTGTGTTCTCACTGGTGACATAGTATCCTTAGTCCTCCACTCCATGGTGTGTTAAGTAGAAACAATAATGCTGGGTTCTATTTATGTTTCTTTGAGTGTCTCTCGGATTTTTCTCTATCTCATGAGGGATAGTATCATCCTGATTTTTTATCAAAAACTAAGCATTCGTGGAAAGTCCCAAAAGAGCAGTCCTCATCACCATATGGGCAGCTGTACTGGATGACCCTTTAAGAAAAAATCCTTTTAACTTTCCCTGTTGTCTTCCCTTGGTTCCTGTTTCTTGTCCTACCACACTGACATATTTTTTTTCTTCTACTCAGAAAACTTTATGATTAATGACACCTTCCACAAGGTGAATTTCATCATCTAAACCATGCTTGGTAACTATATTAATAAGATCAACCTTTTTATTTAGCATACTGCATTTTTATAATCAAAGAAGTAGAAGTAGATTTTATAGGCTTGACATTCCATTCCAACTGCTTAAGGGATTTTAGACTCTTCTGCACTTCCCTGACTTCTGTGTTTTACTTCTGTAGAACTTTGTCATTTTTGTGTATTTTGGGGAATGGGTGAGAAGACACATATGGATTTAAGTGGTATGCCAGGTACTTAGGGTAGATCCAGGCCTTGTACGGTCTAAATCTCATACAATCTGGGTAGCTCACTTTAAGAAAAAGGATGCAAAATTATGAATACATAACTCAAGCCTCTGAAGGGGATTCTGAGGTAAGGGCCCTGAAGAGTCAGCTTCCTTGACTCCATGGTAAATATGTCTCTATAGCCACTGAATTCTTGTGCTTGGATACATGCATGGGAGGTGTTTACAGGATTAGCTAGTAGGCATGGTAGGTCAGTATTGCAATATTCTGCGTAGACGAGATAAGAATATTGGATTTACTCCTATGGAGAAATATCCAGATTACCTTTTTTGCTTTCTTTGATTAAAATATGTTTCATACTGGCCTTGACTTGCTGTAGTGATGGGGGGGGGGGGGAACTTGGAAAGGATTGGAGAAATTAATGTAAAATACAAAAGGGTAATCTATAAAGATTTTGTGAATGTATTCCCTTATGAGTTGAGCTTGAGACATTTTTTTATCTGTTGCTGTGTTGCCTTCTGTCCATATGGGCAATAGTGTTCTTCATCTATGGCACCCCAAATTAGTCTTTTTGTTTGTTTTGTTTAAATTCAAGTTAGTTAACATACAGTGTATTATTAATTTGGGGGTAGAATTTAGTGATTCATCAGTTGCATATAATACTCAGTTCTCATCACATCACATGCCCTCCTTAATGCCCATCACCCAACTACCACTTCCCCCCACCCACCTCCCCTCCAGCAACCTTCAGTTTGTTCTCTATAGTTCTCTATAAGAGTCTCTTATGGTTTGTCTCCCACTCTGTTTTTATCCTCTTTTATTTTTCCTTCTCTTCCTGTATGTTGATCTGTTTTGTTTCTTAAATTCCACATATGAGTGAAATCATGTGGTATTGTCTTTCTCTGACTTATTTCTCTTAGCATAATATCCTCTAGTTCCATCCACATTGTTGCAAATGGCAAGATTTCATTCTTTTTGATGGCTGAGTAATATTCCATTATATACATACCACATCTTCTTTATCCATTCATCCATCAATGGGCATCTGGGCTCTTTCCGTAGTTTGGCTATTATGGACATTCCTGCTATAAACATTGGGGTGCATGTGCCCCTTTGAATCACTATGTTTCTATCTTTTGGATAAATACCTAGTAGTACAATTGCTGGATTATAGGGTAGTTCTATTTTTAACTTTTTGAGGAACCTTCATACTGTTTTCCAGAGTGGCTGCACCAGTTTGCATTCCCACCAATAGTGTAACACTGTTTTTCTGTAGAGATAGGGGTCAGTTTCAAATTGATTGATTGATTGATTGATTGATTTTGAGAGAGAGAAAGAACATGAGTGAGGAGAGGGGCAGAAGGAGAGGGAGAGAGAGAATCCCAAGCAGACTCCCTGCTGATCACAGAGCCTACTGTGGGGCTTGATCCCAGGACCCTGAGATCATGACCTGAGCTGAAAAGAGTCGGACTCTTAACTGACTGAGCCACACAGGGGCCACAGGTATGTCTATTTTTAAGAACGTTCTTGAGTTACAGAGTTTACTTGGATGATGGGCCCTGTCACTGATCTTACATTCAGTGTTCATTTGACTTATGTCCACTTTGGGTCCAATGGGACAATTGGTTGCTTGATATTAATTTATCATTCATTTAAAAATATTTATTGCTAGACCCTATTGTAGGTGTTATGGGTAATGTGATAAACAAAGCTGATAAGGTCCCTGTGTTCCGGTGGTTGATGTTATGGTGAAGAAGATAAACTATTCCTAAATTAACAAACAAGTTGAATTCAGCAAGTGGGAAATTCAAGATAGCAAATTCAGATAGTGGGAAGTATTCAAAACATTAGAGAGAGTGATGTGATGAGAGTGCTGAGGTTGAGATCTACACTGGGTAGTCAGGGAAGGCCTTGCTGAAAGGTAACATTGGAGCGGAAACCTGAATGACCTTTTAGAAGAAGAGAATTTCAAGTCGAGAAAATAATAAGTGAAAAGACTTCAAAGAGTCAATGAACTTAAAGGATTCAGAAGACAGGAGGAGAATGATCATGGAGAAGCACCTGAGCAAAGGGGAGAAAGGATGAGATGAAGTCTCATCATGAGAGGGAGACACAGGCAGCTGATTGTATAGAGCACCACATGGCTATGGTGAAGGATTGAGATGTTACTTCCTATGCAATGGAAAACCATTAATGATTTTAAGGCAAGAGAGTGACATGATCTCATTTATGTTTGAAAAAGATGACTTTAGGGCACTGATTTGAAAATGAACTGTCAGAGGCAGGAGTGGAAACACAGAGACCAGTTAGGAGCTAGTGCAAGGGTCCCCATGACACATTGTGGTGCTTGAACTACCACTGGCACAGTAGAGATGCAGAGGAGGGTATGGGGTCTCGCTGTGTTTGGGCAGAATAATGGACTCATTTGCACAGTGGATTATATGAGGGTGCTGGAGAGTTGGGGATGATGAATGAGAGGAATTGAGGATTATACCTAGGTTTTGGCTTTAGAAAAGTTGTGGGTAGTGGTTTCATTTACGAAGATGAGAAAGCCCGGGAGGGAACTGGCTTAGGGGAAGAAATCAAAGGATACCAATAATTGGTATCTAAACTATCTGGTATCCCAATTTATTTAACCAATAAACACTTTCACTCTGGGGATGAATTGTGTATCTTCAGAATTCATGTGTTGAGGTCGTAACCCCCGGTACCTCAAAGTGTGACTGCATTTGGAGATAGAGGTCCTTAAGTTAACATTGTGTCTTTAGGGTGGGCCCTATTCCAATATGACTGGTGTCTTTATAGGAAGAGGAGATTAGGGTACACATGCTTACACACAAGGAAAGATCATGTGAGGACACAATGAGAAGGCAGCCATATGAACGCCAAGGGGTGAGGACTCTGAAGAAAGTTACTCTGCTGACATCTTGATCTTGGACTTCTAGTCTCCAGAACTATGAGAACAAAACACTTCTATTATTTAAGCGATCCATCCCATGATATTTTGTTTTGGCAGTTCTAGCAAACTACTATGTACCCCTTATCTTACTTTATTTTTCTGCAGCATCTGAAATTTCACACTTGTAAAATTCATCGGTTTATTAGAGTATCCCTAAGATTTCTTCAAGGTAAAATGTCTATGCCTCTATGCTCTGTAACACATAATTCTACTTGTTGTAAGTAGTTGAGAAATGAGGTATATCATGTAATTGTCAGGTATCAATGTTATGGTGAATTATTTATTTCCAAACAATCAGTCATACAGTTCCTAGACAGCCCTTCTTTATTAAAAAACAAAACAAAACAAAACAAAAACCCCCATGAAAATACTCAAAGTATTGTAGCTAATCATCTTTTCCAGTCTGTTCAGACATATTAAACCACAAGGTGGCAGTAGTAGAGAAAGTTCCCTTTTATTTTTTGTGCTAAATAAACCACTGTTTGGAGAAATATCACCAAGTATTGTTTTTTTCTCCTTCAGTTTCACATGTATGTTCTCATTCTGTTACAGAAAAAGGAACAACATTTTTTGTTTGTGTGTGTTTAAAAAAAAAAAAGAAAGAAGCCTAACACTTTGGTAATTGTTAAAGTGTAAATTTAGAATATGTCAGTACCACAAATATATGCAAAATGTTCACGCGTGCAGATGTTCATGCAGTCATAGAAGACATAAACTCAGAAATTTCAAGTCCCTCATACTTCCCATATTTATGTTTAATCAGCAGTACTTTAGCAGCTTAGAACTTCTCTGCTCTTTTCAAAAGCAATAATATTATAATCAATATATTCGGTTACTACTTAACCTGTATTGAATAGTGATTTCCTTAATGTAGAAACAATATTTATTACTGAGTGTGAGGTGTATTTCATAGAATAAAGTAGCAAAAGATTTACCCTTTCAAAGAATTTATAGCTGTATTCTAATTGAGTCCAAGGAACAAAAAAATAAGCAAACATATTTGTCTCTATTAACAAAGACAACCGAGAGTTACTTGAGAATGTGGATAGTTTTTAGGAATTATACAAGCAAAAAGCTAAAACTCTGAGATACAAATCGGCTATAGGATTTCATCTTAAAGTTTACATGATATAAATAGAGATAAAAATCAAAGCACATGGACATCGTTGAAGAGACATATAATCTAAGTTTGGGAAAGCTGGTTTCCCTGACTGCTCATTAGAATTGCTCCTGAATGATAATCACCAAAAATGCAGTTAAGATCACTCCTTACTCCTCTATCAGAGGCATGGGCCCTGCCATACGGAGGCCTGACTCTCAGCTCGCATTTCCCCAAACGACGCGGGCAGGTCCTGGGCTATGACTCTCTACACCACAATGCGGGCACAGCCTCTCCCTCTGTCACGCTCCGCGCTGGACTGGGAATATCCGCTTTGGGCTGCAGGTGTGCTCCTGTCGTGTCTGGTGAACATGGTCACCTGGGACCTGCTGGGCTTTCAAGAGCTGGGTGCTCCCTGCCCGCGTCTCGGGCTTTGGTCCGCAGTTGGTGCTTACCTCGCCTCGGTGGTGGCTGCTGCGATGTGGCACCACACACAGATGGGCGGTTCCTGCTCCTGCCGCCTCCACTTCGGCTGACACAGGGCTTCCTCGTCCTTCCTCTCCCCTCCATGTGCTGTTTCTCACTCTCTATTTAAGGAGCTGCCAAAGTTCATGAGAAAGTATCTTGTTCTTTCTCTCCCTCAGATTCTGACTCATTCTGGCTTTTCATGACATCATAGTCTCCGGTGTGAGAGCTACCATTCATAGGTCAACCCTCTTTGTAGAGACTTGGAAAAAAGTATTTTGAAAGTAGGTTTTATGTATGTATGTATGTATGTATGTATTTTAAAGATTTTATTTATTTGACAGAGAGAGAGACAGCCATTGAGAGAGGGAACACAAGCAGGGGGAGTGGGAGAGGAAGAAGCAGGCTCCCAGTGGAGTAGCCTGATGTGGGGCTCGGTCCCAGGACCCTGGGATCACGCCCTGAGCCGGAGGCAGACGCCTAATGACTGAGCCACCCAGGTGCCCCCTGAAAGTAGGTTTTAACCAAATGTATTTCTGTGGTCTTGCCTCCCTCATTTATCATCTGTTGGGGTGATAACAAAGCACCTGAACAGACTCCGGGTTCCTCTCCCTAGGAACTTGCATGTGAATGCCAAACACACAATCCCCCGTTTTTCTGAAGATCCTATTCTTTAGTTCCCTAACAGCCATGACGTGTCTAATCCAGGTGTGCCTGCTTGCCATTGCCCTGGTCCACTCCTTCCACCATGGGCTCACTATGGCTGCTCCGCGCCAACTTGAATGCAAGACATTTACTCTACTTCGCCAGAAATCCGAGTACACTTAATATATTATTTCGGTTACTATTTTTACCTAGCAAATCATCTTTGGCAGCTTTGTCCTGTGTCAGCTTATCTAACCCCAAACTCTCTTCGGTGGGTCGTTCTGAACTAGTTTAGTCCCAAGAGGCATCTCCAGGAGATTAGGCACGTAGGAATGAAGTAGCAGCCATGACTGTGGATGGAAGGTCAGCATACGGTTAGGTGCTACTGCAGCCTCTCCATTGTGTGGATCTGCTGGCTCGTCTTGTTTCTGCAAGACAACAGCTAAGCCCACAGCTCCTGCAGCATCCTCCAGATCTCCTCATTTATTTCCATGGTAAAGGGCATCACATTTCCCTGCATGTCACCCACGTATCCGAGGCTTGGAAGAGATGAGACACCAAAGCAGGTTCCAGGTTGTTCCTGAGGTTCCCAGCTCATTCTCCCAGATTCCTTTTTTTTCTTGCCCCTCCCCTACCTTCTGCATCCCTGTACCACCATAGGCTTTACATCCATCTGTCCTTACAGCCATCTGTCTTTCTCAACTGTCTGTCCTAATGACCCTAGGCTCTAGCTCAAATTCAGAAGCAACAAGCATGTATAAAAAAATGTAATAAGTTCTTATAATACTATAAGGTCAATTTCTATAACAAATCCATTATTTTTATATCATTTCTGCTAGTTCTCCCTCTTGAATCAAACAGTGACTGATACATGAGTTGGTACTAAAAGTGGTTCCAGAGGAATCTTATTTTAAGAGTGAATTCTCTGGATGGGTTCTGAGATACCTGGAATTTGTTCTCTAATTTGGTTAGACTTCAGTGCATTAATGAGCCTTTTCTAGGGTAAAGATAAGTAACACTGTTGTTCCATGGCATGCAATAGAAAAAATATTTATTTAAATTATCATCTTTAGGTACTTGTAATCAAATGCATATATATATATATATATCTTATGTTAAAGTTATGTGATTCATTGAGAAAGAGTGTGATCTTGCTGATGTAAAGGGATCATGTGGTTGTATTCGACGAAGCTCCAGTTTGAATTCAGAGGTTTTTGAGTCTCCACGTAGAAGCACTTCTTCATCCCCTATGTGAGGATATTTGTTTCCTTTTATCTAAAGACACTCAAATGGATTTTCCTGAGGTAGTTAGCTTGCAGGAAAGTACCAGTCTTCCTCGTGACCTACCTTCATTAATTCTCATTGCTTTGAAACCTATAACAAGACTCAAGTCCCAGTAGAATTCACGAAGCACAGAGTGTGATTAGTGAGAAGGTATACATACACTTAAAAAACTGCACACCATTTGCCCATTTATTTCTACAGAAGTGTGAAGAGCAGCGCAGGAATGGATCCTAGTGGTGTGACATAGGGGTGGAAGGAATACAAAATTGGATCCAGCCAAATTTGTTGAAATTTATTTACTAAGCAGAATATTTCAATGCTTGTATTAGCTTAAGTGGCTGTGAATGGATCTAACAGCTTACATGGTTGCTTCTTTCAAACCTGGACTTGTGGATGGCCTGCACTAAAAGAGTTTGAAGGGCCAGACTTCCTTGCTATACAAAATACGAATTTTCCAAAGGAGTCGTCGGGATGCTAGGGTGTATGTATGTGTCTATTCGTCCTCGCCCTCAATAGATTCTCCAGGAAAGTAAATTTTCTTCACTTAGTGTCTGAGAAATACATTCAAGAGAGGAGTCCTAGCATTCTTGAAGAGCTCTGGGGTAGGTATTCTCTCTAGGCCAAGAAGATAGATGGCTGGACTCTCAGAATTCACTGGAGATGAATGATAACATTCTAGGGTTCCAGAAGCCGAGTGGCATCACCTAATTGTGAAAGACAATGTAGATATGGTAACCAGAACAGTTAACAGGTGTGCAGCAGTAATCAGAATGACCTGACTGATAAAGATCTTTGGCTTCGGTTAGTTATTATGCTCCTAAAAGTAGAATAAATGGGCAGCCTACTAAAGTATTACATTATTTCTATAAGCCAAAAAGCTCTAGATCTGGTGAAGAGAAGTCACAGCCCCTTGACAGATTTCCAAGCTTGAGCCATTAGTACCCAGAGACCCCTGAATGAGGGGGAGGCTAAGTCCCCTTGACAAAGTATCCTGCTCTCAGCCAAAAATTGTACTGTAAACCTTCCTCCTCACCTTCCCAAAAGAAACCCAAATCCACTTGCTAGAATGACTATGCATTGCAGAAGGGAAATAATCAGACATTTTAGGAATTGTCGGACAATGACTCAGAACTGAAATTAACTCCTAGTCACCCAAAATGCTGCTGTGGTCCATCGGTCAGAGAAGGGGCTTATGTATGTGAGGTGAACAGTGAAGTTTTGGATTGATTCCATCTCACTGTGGGCTCAGTGGGTTCTTGAATTAACCTTATAGTTATTACCCCAATTTGGAGTTCATTGTTAGAATAGAAGATGCTGTCAGCTGTCTGAATCTTCATACTGTTTCTCTGGCCTGTGGAGTAAAAGCCATTATGGGCAAGGAAAGACATGCTCAAACCATTACAACTGTCTAGTTGGCATAATTTTTCTGCAAAGGACCCATAAATTAGTAAATACGTTAGGCTTTGTGGGTTACGCATAGTCTCTGTTTCTTCTTTTTCTCCTCTTCCTCTCTCTTCTTCCTCCTCCTCTTCCCCTCACCCCTACTCCTCTTCCCCTTCCTTCCCCTCGTTCTTCTCCTCCTCCTTCTTCTTCTTGTCCTTAAACCTTCGAAAATGTAAAAATATGTATATATTCTTAGCTTGTGGGTTGCATAAAAAGAGGCCAAAGGCTACATGTAACTCACAGGCCATAGTATGCCAGCCGTTGCTCAGTGAACTAAGCCATGCCAAGTCATCTCCGCCAAGGTGAAGGACAGGTTGCTCTATCTGATTCCTCCTACCACTAAAAGAGAGGCATATTGATGTGCTCTTTTTTAGATTTTGAAGGAAACATATATCTCATTTGGGCATACTACACTGACTAGTTACCTAGTAAAACAAAAAGCTGCCAGTTGTGAGTGGGGCCCAGAAGAGTAAAAGTTCATGCAAGGGGTCTGGGCTGCCACGCAAACTTCTCTGCCTCTTGGGCCATGAGCTAATGGGTCCAATGGTGCTTAGATAATTTGTGGGAGTTAGGGATGGACCCATGGCCCTTCGTCCCAGCACTCCTCCCTTTTATTCTGCACTTAGGGCTTCATGGAGTGTACCCTTTGACAGCTGGCTGAAGAAGAAGATGTTCTGCACAATACGCTGGCACTAGCAGAAACTCAACGGTAGCAGCACTACAACCCCACCGTCAAGTGGCTGCCAGGTGCTGTGGTGGAGGAAAATCCTGTCAGTGGGCAGAACTTTAGGCATTGCACCTGGTGCTTCATTTTTCCTTGAGGAAAATCTTGCCAGAATTATAGATTTCCAATAATTTATGATCAGTGCTTAATAGTTTGGTCCCCAGCCATCTGACCTCTCTTCCCTGCTAGCTTTTTTTCCATCCTTATTCCTCTCAACTTCCCCTTGTCCCTTCGTTTCTTTCCTGTGAACCCTGTACTGTAACTCCTTTCTTTTTGATAAAACCTCAGCGTCATCTGACTCTCAGGCTCTAGACTTTTGTTTCTACCATGATCAAAATACATTCTCAAATGGAGCCTATCTCTCCCTACATAGCAATAATGTCTACTAAGGAAACGCAGATTTCTCCAGCTTAGATGCATATGCGAGCGAGGTAAGAGTGGCTTTAATGTCCTCCCTTATGCTTCTTTTTCTGGAAGGTTGATACATTCAGCTGTGGCATGACCCCCATAAGTTCTGAGCTAGGCAACAAGAAGACAGCAAGAAGGAACTATTTGTCCATCTTGCTCTATTTCAAAAAGAAGTATTGTGATATGTGTCAGAGTCTCCAAGACCATTCTCAGACTGGACGGTTCACCAGGAGGATTTACCGGAATCAGAAACTATTATACTCATGTTTATCATTTGTTACAGTGAGAGAATACAGATTAAAATCGGCAAAGGGAAAAGGCTCATGGGGCAAAATACAGAAGAAACAAAGCTTTCAGGTATCCCATCTCAGAGGAGTTGTACAGGGTGCTCTGAATTCTCCCACCAATCGTGTGTGACAACAAATGTGAAGTTTTGCCAACCAGGAACGCTCAGCCAAACCTCAACGTCCAGGGTTTTTATCAGAGGCCAGTCATGAAGGCATGCAACCCCTATGTGATTGACTTCAGTTTCTCAGACTCTAACTGCCATGCAAAGACAGGTGTTACCATAAATCAGATTATTAACATAAACTGTCTGGTCAGGGGTGCCCAAGCCTCGGGCACACAAACATACTTATGAGGCAGAACATTCCAAAGCTCAGAGCGCAGTTCCCTGGAGCTGGTCAAGGGCTAGTCTTGAAAACAAGTCTTGCTTGGAAATGCAGGGATTTGAGAAACAGCTTTGCTGAATTAATCCTTTCCTGCCTGCTGGGTATTCACACTGGGACTTCTAACTTGAAGGTGTCCCTGTTGAGCAAGAAAGGCCAAAGAAGGAAAAACAGCATTAGACAGGCATTATAGGGTAGGAATCAAGGGCTCTAGCTTTGATTTAACAGCTTGACTGTGCCACTTTCATCTTTGACAGTGGAGAAGTTGTTTAACTTGTCTGTTGTTACTTTTATTTCTCATTCGTAGAATGGAGATAATTGGAATATCTACCTCAAAGATTTATTGTGAGGATTAAACAACCTAATGTATATAAAATACTTCCCACATTAGCCATGACCAAATCAAACATGGTGGCTAAATGGAAATACCACATACCCTTACCTTCCTATAGGCTCTGTCCTTTCCGGCAGTAGGCTCCTTGATGCTGCAGCTCACCGCCATCTGAATATTGACATGGCAAGATAACCGGCATGGGAAAGGCTGCTGTGCTGATGATTACTGTGTTTATTAGTGCAAAAGTTTTTTGAAAGGGTGGTTTTACAGGTTGGGTTCTCTGAAAAGCAGGCTCTAGAAGACAGGAGAATGCAAGAGTTTTATTAGAGAATGTTCTTTCAGTCAACATTTGTGGAAGGGAAGAGAAGGGAAGAGAAGAGTGGAAGGGAAGACAAGGGAAGACAAGGGAAGACAAGGGAAGACAAGGGAAGACAAGGGAAGGGAAGGGAAGGGAAGGGAAGGGAAGGGAAGGGAAGGGAAGGGAAGGGAAGGGAAGGGAAGGGAAGGGAAGAGATGGGAGTGAAAGGGAAGAAATGGGAAGAAAATGAGCCCAGATCCTGTCCTGGGAGAAGCTGGGATGTGAAGCAATCTCAATGAAGTCCTCAGCTAATGCTACTGGCAGGTTTGAAGCTGAGATTCCCCTACAGATTTGTCCCAAGTTGAGGTGAAGGAGGCCAGGACTTTGCATCCCTGTGTCAATCCAGCTATTGAATTTTGCCCACTCTGGGAAGGGCACATCTTTGGTTGAGGCAGCTGTCCCCTGCTGAGACTATGATTACAGTTGCCTCGCAGGTAAGGGCAGGTGGGCTTCATGAGCGTGCAACCTGTGCAGACCCCGGCACAGAAGAACCCGATATTTGGGTTAATTCTCTACTGCCACCACCTTGAAATTCTTAATAATATTTGAACAAAAGGCCAGGGCCCTCATTTTCATTTTGCACGGTATCCCACAAACTATAGAGTTGGTCCCAGCTAGGGGCTGTCTGTTGATAGCACTCTCAGTAGCTGGGATAATAAGTCTATCTCTGAAGGGGGATTTGTGTGGCATATCACAGCACCACCAGCTTCTAGTATGGGAATAGAGAGGACCACTTCTAAGGAAAAATTGAATACTTTAAAGTAAACAAATAAGAGAGAACCTTTCTCTTTAGAGAGAAAGGTTCAAATTCTTTCCTGTAAATTAAGTTCTGTGTCATTCTCTGGCTTCCTGAAAAAGATCTGAGATTTTAAGTTATTCTGTGCCTATTTGATTGACCATGTAGAGCTTGAAACTTAAGTAAACGACAACAGACAGGCATTTTATACATCCTGAAGTCTCTGTTAGAGACTGTGGCCTTGTGCCCGTCAATTGATTGGCTTAAGATCAGCACGGTGAGAAAGCAGACACCGGAGGCATTTCCTTTTTCTGGGTAGTCAACTTGCTGGGAATTGTTTTACATTGTTCAATACGGGGAGAGTAGACCAAAACTAAAAAACAAAAAATAAAAAAAAATAACAAGGAGAAGGAGAAGAAAAAGAAAAAGAACTAAGGACACTTTTTTCCAGATGCTCAGCTTTGAATTGAGTTTGAATTTTGATGTTTCTTCTGTTTTCCCCAGAGCATTTTTCTGGAAGGTGCTATAAATTTAAGATATTAGTTCATGATCTTCATTACAAAAAAATGGACAACATGAGATCTCCTAAATATCTTCTCAGTTAATATATATTCTGTGATTCAGGTATATCCAGGGATTTTGCAGTTGACATACAGTATTGTTGTGGTTGTGGTGGTGGTTGTTTTCGTGCTAATACAGCCAGAATATAATACATTGGTTAACTTTTAAAAATAAATTTGATGTGGAAAAATCATTGAGATTTTGAAAACACACACCAAGTAATAGGTGACAGTCTGAGATGGCTCAAAAATTGGGCCAGAGAATGATTTATGATTTAAACCCTGTAACTTCCATGAAAATTTGCCTGACCCTGAGAGCTCAGAGATGACCTGTCCTCTGATGTCGGGGAGAACAAAGCAGGCAGTGGAGCTCCTGTAATTAGGGCTAAAAATGAAATACAAGACAGCATCAAGGACCACAAAAGAAGGCACTACAGTGTGACAGCTACAAGTACAGACTCTTGAGTCAGGTTGCCTGGGTTCAAATCCCAGCTCTATCTCTTTGTGATGATGGCCGTTTAAGGTAAATTACGGCTTCCTCCTCCATCAAGGCTTAGTTTTCTTATGTATAAACAGTGGTGAGATTTAGTTCATGGATTATAAGGAGTGTTAAATGGATTAACATGCATAAAGTACTTAGAATAACACCTAGCATATAATTAGTATTTTGGTGGATTTTTTGGTTTTGTATTTTTTCCTTTTATTGAGGTATAATTGACAAATAAAATTATAAAGAGTGTACAATGTGTAATGACTTGATAGCATGTACATTGTGAAAAGATTCCCATCATCCAGTTAATTAACACATCTATCACTTCACATGTTTACTTTTCTCTCCCTTCATTTCCTTCCTTCCTTCCTTCCTTCCTTCCTTCCTTCCTTCCTTCCTTCCTTCCTTCCTTCCTCCTTCGTTCCTCTTTCCCTCTCTCCCTCTTTCTTTCCCTTTCTTTCTTTCTTTCTTTCTTTCTTTCTTTCCTTCCTTCCTTCCTTCAACACTTAAATTCTACTCTCTTAACAAATTTTAATATGTAATACTGTGTAATCAATTATAGTTACCATGTTGTACATTAGAGCCTCAGACTTATTCATCTTACAACTGAGAGTTTATACCCTTTTATCAGCCTGTCTCTATCTTCCTCATCCTCCTGACTGCTCACAATCACCATTTACTCTCTGTTTCTATGTGTCCAACTTTATTTTTAATTTGACATGTAAGTGATACCATGCAGTATTTTTCTGCCTGGCTTATATCACTTAGCCCTCCAGTTCACCCAAATTGTTGCAAATCGCAGCTTTTCCTTATTTTTTTTATGGCTGACTAATATTCCTTTGTATATATCTCACATTTTCTTTATCCATTCATCTGTTGAGGGAGACTTATGTTGTTTCCATACTTTGACTGTTGTGAATAGTGTTGCAATGAACATAAGAGTACAGATATCTCTTCAAGGTAACGGTTTAATTTCCTTGGGTATATACACCCAGAAGTGGGATTGTTGGATCACATGGTAGTTCTGTTTGTAATTTCTTAAGAAATGTCCTTACAGATTTTTCATAGTGGCTATACCAGTTTACATTCCCACCAACAGTGTACAAAGGGCTCCCCTTTTCTCACATCCTTACGAGCATTTGTTACTGCTTGTCTTTTTGATAATAAGCATCTTAACAGACCTGAGATGATATTTCACTGTGGTTTTGATTTATATATATTTTTAAAGATTTTATTTATTTATTTATTTGAGAGGTAGAGAGAGTGTGTGAGAGAGCACAAGCAGGGGGAGCGGCAGAGAGAGGAGAGGCAGGCTCTCTGTTGAGCTGGGAGCTGGGAGCCCAACACAGGGCTCCATCCCAGGACCCTGAGATGGTGACCTGAGCCGAAGGCAGACGCTTGGAGCCACACAGGTGCCCTTGACTTATATATTTCTGATGGTTAATGATACTGAGCATCTTTTCATGTACCTTTTGTCCATTTGTATGTCTTTGGAAGTTTCTATTCTGCAGGTTCTTTGCCTATTTTGTAACTGGGCTACTTTTATTTTATTTTATTTTATTTTATCTTATTTTATTTTATTTTATTTTATTTTATTTGCTATTTAGTTGTATGAGTTCTTTATATATAAATTGGATATTAGCCCCTTATTGAATATGCAGTATGGAAATATCTTTTCCCATTTCATATGTCGTCTTTTCATTTTATTGATAGTTTCCTTTGCTGTGCAGAACTGTTCAGTTTGATATAGTGCCACTGATTTATTTTGCTTTTCTTGTCATTGCTATTGGTGTCAAATGCAAAAAGTCATTCCCAAGGCCCACTCAAGGAGCTTACCCTCTGTTTTCTTCTAGGATTTTGATGGTTTCAAGTCTTACATTCAAATCTTTAATTTGTTTTGAGTTAGTGTATGGTGTAAGATGGGGGTCCCATTTCATTCTCTGGAATGTGGCTGTCCAGTTTGCCCAACATCATTTATTGAAGAGACTGTTCTTTCCATATTGTATATTTTTGTCTCCCTTGTTGAAATTTAATTGACCAGATATGTGTGGGTTTATTTTTGGGCTCTCTATTTTGTTCCATTGATGTATATGTCTGACTTTATACCGATACCATTACTGTTTTGATGACTATAACTTTGTAATATAGTTTGAAATCAAGATGTGTGATGCCTCCATATTCTTTCTCAAGTTTGCTTTGGCTATTTGGGGTCTTTCATGTTCCCATAAAATTTTAGGACTTTTAAAAATTTCTGCAGAAAAAAATGCCATTGGAATTTTGATAGGGATTTCATTGAATCTGTAGTTTGCTATGGGTAGTATTTTAACAATACCAATTCTTCCAGTCCACGAATGTGGAATAGCATTCCACTTATTTGGGTCTTCTTCAACTTTTTAAGTTAATGTTTTATAGTTTTCAGTGTGCAGGTCTTTCATATTCTTGATTCAATTCATTCCTAAGTATTTTATTGTTTTTGATGCTATTGTAAATGGGATTATTTTCTTAATTTCCCTTTCCAATAGTTCATTGCTAGTGTATTGAAACTTTGATTTTATATACTGATTTTGTATCCTGAAACTTCACTGAATTTGTTTACTGGTTCTAACAGATTTTTGGTGGGGTCTTTAGGTTTTCTATAAATAATATCATATCATCTACAAAGAGGGACAGTTTCACTTCTTTCCAATTCAGATGCCTTCCCTCCCACCCCTTACTTCCTCTGTCTAGGATTTCTAGTACTATGTTGAATAAAAGTGGCAAGAGTGGACAGTCTTGTCTTGTTCCTGAGTTTAGAGGGAAAACTTTCAGCTTTTTATCATTAAGTATGATAAGCTGTGGGGTACATTTCTTCTTATTATGGTGAGGTACATTTCTTCTATATCCAATTTGTAAGGGATCTATCATGAAAGAATGTTGAATTTTATCAAATAATTGTTCTGCATCTATTAAGATGATCATATGATTTTTCTTCTTCATTTGTGATGTGGCATATCACATTTATGGATTTGTATATGTTGAACCATCCTTCAATCCCAGGAGTACATCCCACTTGATCGTGTGAGTGATCCTTTTAATGTGCTATTGAATTCAGCTTGCTAATATTTTGTTAAGTATTTTGGTATCCATGCTTATTAGGGTTATTGGCCTGTAATTTTCTTTTCTTGTTGTCTCCTTGTCTGGCTTTAGTATCAGGGTAATGCTTACCTTGTAAATGAATTTGGAAGTATTCACTCCTCTTCTATTTTTTGGAAGAGTTAGAGAAAGATTGTTACTAATTCTTTAAATGTTTGGTAGAATTTGCCGGTGTTACAATCTGGTCCTGGACTTTTCTTTATTGGGAGATTTTTGATTAATGATTCAATATCCCTACTGGTAATTGGTATTCAGATTTTCTGTTTCTTTATGATTCAGTCTTGATAGATTATATGACTCTTGGAATTTCTCAATTTCATCTAGGTGATCTAATTTATTGGCATATAATTGTTCATGGTAGTGTCTTATAATTCTTAGTATTTCTGTGTTTTCAGTTGTAATGTCTCTTTAATTTCTGATTTTTATGTATTTGAGTCTTCTCTCTGTTTTCTTAGTCTAGCTAAAGGTTTAACTAATTTTCTTAGTTGTCTGATGTGTAGGAGTCACTCAGCTAGTTTCTGGATTTCTCTCAGAGGAAATGGTTTCATATGTTGCTGTATTTTTGGTGTCCATGGGAGGAGGGAAACTCGGGAATGTCCCTTGTCACCATATTGGTCCCTGTAATGGTGTCTTTATACTTATAAAGGGGATAAAAATGATTGATAATATCGCAGACACTTTACACATCTTGATTCATTTAATTCTTTCAGTATCTTTGAAATATAGGCGTTAAGAAACTGAGGCTTAGATTGATTAAATAACTTGTTCAAATCCAGCAAACTGTCAGTGACAAAACAGGGATTCACCTCAGGTAAGATCATTTCAACTCCTTGCATCAAATTATGTAGAGGGTGAGATTCAGGTGAGATTCAAGAATACAAGTTCCATTAAAGTAGTCTTCAAAAGACATGAGCAAGTAATATTTAAGTTGTGTCTATAGGCTCATCTTATTGAGTTGAGGTCTTTGTAAACAGATGTCTTCATTTATGTAGATAAGTTTGAGATAAGTATCAACTGGACTTCTTACAGCCAAAAGCAGCCTGCCTGAAAATAAGATCCTATGGCAGGTGATGGTGTTACTGCGAGTTGCAATGAAATCGGCCTCAGGGAATTGGGTCTGCCAGCATGTTTCTGAGGGATAGTGGGATATCAGTGGAGTTGGCCAAGCTAATAATGGCTGCTGACGATTCCTTCAGTGCTGTCTCACTCTTGTCAGAGTAAATGTGTGCTGAGCTGTGTAAACTACATTTGTAATACACGTGTGTCAGGGGGGCGCAATCTGAAAGACCAGCTTCAACATTCATCTCATGATTGCTCATAAACAAAATTGCATTTGAGTAAGATGGGCATACTTCCCAGTTTTCCCAGGATGGTTCTGGTTTATGCTTATTGCCCCCGTATATTTATAGATAGCACTGACTTCACTTCTCAAAACTGTCCTAGTTCAGATGATAAATTAAATGATACCTCACATATCTACTGTATATATAATGGTTCCTGCCTCCCTTCCTAGCTATCTCTTATTTTGGTTCTGTAATCATGGCAAGCCCCTTTCTCTCCGTTTATTTGCAAACTGTAATTTTTTGCTTTCAAATTATGTATTACCCCTTTAAACTCATTTTTATTGTTCAGTTGATATATTTTTCTATTTGTGAAAATTGTTTGGATACCTTGAGTTGGGATGGAATGCACCATAATTGTTCTCAGAAAATTAGTGGAAATATATTCTTTTATTTAATGATATTTCACTTGGAAGTAGGATTTTCAGGAATGAATCAAATCTGTTAATTGAAGGATAACTTTATTCCTGGAACCTTGGCATATTATGGGCACTCAAAAAATGTTAAATGGATGCTAAACAAATGAATAGATGATTCCAAAGGTCCATATGGATCTTTACAGTTGGATTTTGTGGTCCTTTTACTGTGTTTTGTATTTACTGAGTTCCCATATAGAAAGTCATGTTTAAACCTACCCATTATGCTTATTGCTTTCAATTTCTGATGGTATTTAATCATCATGTCACACTGTAGTAGGCATCGCTTCTCTTCACTAATATCTGATTCTCCTATATTTCTGTATATGTGGGTGGATTACACTTATCTGTAGATTACATGTGCCCACATAACTTCCTTTGGAAAATAAAATGTGGATATGTGATCAGAATACTGAGGAAGCATTTACTGATGAGTTCTTTCTTTTAATGTATAACAAGAATAAACCTTAGGAAACACAGGGACATTTGCCAAGGAACGAATCCGTAAGTCACCGTAGAGTGTTGATACTATGCTTTGCACAGTCCCTGGCACAAATTTGGTATTAAATAATTGCTTGTTGAATATGAGATACAGTTGTTCAATAATCATTTCTTACTTTGTTCAGGCCATTCAGGTGAAGAAACTGAGAGTGAGAGAAACGAAGGAGCTGGCCCGAAGTCACCCAATTTGTTGGTACTTGGGCTGGAACTAGCACTCAGTGTTAGGCTCGTTGGTTAAAAGTCAACTATGAACTTGTGACTGCTGAGCATTCTACGTTATAAAAAGGTGGAGGGATTTCTTTCTTTCTCTGAAGTGTTAATGGAGAAAATAGTTAAACACCAGTAATTATTTTACAAAATGATGAATATAATATATATGTATGAACAGAAATATTATGTAAAAAAAACTATGTGTTTGTTTAAGTCAATCTCTGCTTAACACTATGCTAGGTTTGGGATAGGATGCAAAAGTAGTGCAAGACATAATTAACTTTAGACTATTTTAGGGTCTTTTTGGTGAGAGAATACACCAAAATAATAGTAGAGAAGAGACTAGATTTTGTTTAGGTTGGCAAAAGCCATAAGCAAATGGTGTTTTGAGCATGCACTAGTTGTGGTTGGAGATCATAGATTAACTAAGGAGAAAAGTGAAGCCTGCCTACTCTAGTGTGTCTGGTTCTTTGTGTTTATGGGAAAGAAGATCAAACTATTGATAATTGGATGTACTTACCAGCCAGAACAAAATCTCATAGAATTCCCTTTCTTTACATAGAAGCAACTCTGGTGGGCAAGAGTGGACTCACGTTAGATTTACTTAATAGACCCAGGGATGGTGAGGTCCCAGATGAGTTTTAGTATCATGTGGAGCAGTTATTAAGAATGGAGAGGGCCCCTGTGGTGTTCTACATAGGGCCTTCAAAGCCGGCTGGGGCACATGACACCCTCAAAGAGCTTCATTCCCTTCTCACCTGTGCTCATCTTCCCATTTGTACATGGGGCTGAATTTACTCAGTGATGCTATGTTGTCTTTTAACCTTAATCTGTGCATTTGCTTAAATTTTACTTTTATCACTTATAGTTCTGACTCTCAAAATCCATTTTCATGCCAGAAGTGAAAAAAATCTATGATTAATAGAAATAAAATTATAAAATGATGGAATTTTTTTTCCGAATATGAGTGTAATACTTGAACATGGAAAAATTTAAAATACTGAAAAAATGTGGCATGTGGGACTCTTCCATTCTTTCTCTCCCCTGGGTTGTCTTAAGCTTTCTTGGTGATCACTTAATGAGTAAAAGCCTGGGCTCTAGAGCCCTTCTGCCTGGGATGAAATCTCATCTCTACCTGCTAATTGTGTGACAAGACAAATTACTTACCATCTGTATGTTTTCTCATCTGCATAGGTGATAATAGTAGTTTCTACTTGGGTTGTGAGAGTTAAGGAGGTGGTGCATATGAAAACACTGAGAACAGTGCCTGAAACTTACTAAAAGATCAATGAAGTTCATTATCATTAATAATTTAGCTTCATCAGTGACAGGAAGGAGCAGGAATAGCAATATATTTGCTTGGAATACCTAATTAGCCAAAGCTAGGTCTCAAGGAGGATGAGCTCAAGTCTGCCGGCACTAGAACCTTCTTCAATGTAGGCATTGTCACCGGGTGAAACACAGGTGACTGCGGATTGATAAACATCCCGTGTGTTTTCACTGACCATGACCACATAAGTGGATGACTCAGTAGGTCAGCAGGCCAAATAAATATCTGCACTCAGATTGTCAACAAAATCAATTTTTATTTATCACCTCAGATCATCCCCTTGAAAAAAATCTTCATTTGTTATCTGTTCAAACCATTGCCAAACTCCTAGTCAGATTGTTTCCCAAGATGGACCTAGGTAGATTATGACTAACTCTACCCTTAATTACTGTGCACATCATTGCATGTGGCCTTCTCACTATGGAAGCGCCAACATGAAGAAGGGCATCATTTTAGTACCGTAAGGAGAGCCGCCCTTGCCTGTGGGTCCATGTGCATCCTCTGCACCATTTGTTTGTGTGCTGCTGTGTTCTTGTATCACCTCAGGTTGTGGTCAAATAACTTATAAAGTCTGTCATTGTTTCCTTACTTGCTTTGTATTGCTTACAGTTCCTTTATTGTTGACAGTTTGGGGTTTCTACTTTTAGCTACTATATGCAATACTGACCCTAAATTCCTTGATACAACACTTTCAATCCCTCCTGAACATATATTTCCTTCTTCCAATACAGTGGATCCACACCTTGATTCAATATTCCAACTGTATGTGAGAGAGTTGGATTTGATGAGAGCTGTGGTTGAGGCTGGGTAATGATAGAAGGGAAAGGATTTATGCAAAGAATGATGAAAATTATTGACACAAACATCAAATCAAGGAACTGATGAATGTTATGACTGGGAGCCACTCAGTAGGGTTGGTGAGCAGGTGGTGTACTCGGAAGTCATGAGCTTTAAGGGAACAGCAAGTCTTAAGGGAAAAGGAGGGCACAGTGGTTTGTGTGTGACAATGTAGAATAAAAAAGACGCTTAGTCTAGCTAAAAACTGAGAAGTATAAGGGGTAGAGAAGTCAACTCAATTTCCACTTGAATGGATTTCAGGGAACGATGTCACAGGAGAGAGAGCCGGATTCCTGTTAGAGCAAAAAAAGTGAAAGGAAGTGCCTATAGACGTGGCTGAGAATAAGGGGGCTTTTAATGACGAGTGAGCTTGGTCCTCAAATGAGTCATGAAAGAGTTTCAGGGAATTAGTCATAAAAGAAGATAGAGCCAGATGGAGATTAGAATCTGCTGCAGGTGAAAGATGTCTAGCATTTCTTGGGACTGAAAACAAGAATGAAGATCGTAGAGGTTCACCATGAACTGGGAAGTGGAAGTAGGTGTGTAGGCGCAGAAGGTGTGTGCGGCTCTGGACATGCAGCGTCCTTGAGTGCCGGCGTGAAGGCCTTGAGGATAGCAGAGGAAAGATATCACTATGTGAATTGGAATAATTGTCACTTTGATAGGTAAAAATGCTTTTCAGTCATATATGTATTTAATTATAAAATCAAGATCAAATGTATATGGTTTCCTACTTGCTTTTGTAACTTCCACTTTATATCATACATATGCCATTCATGATTCTTCTCACCTATGATTTTTAAATGGCCGTATATGTAAAGGAATTTATTTAACCATCTCCTTATTGTTGGAGACTTAAGTTGTTTCCATAAATATAAAATATATAAATTTTACCCTAGCAATATGTCACTGAAAATACATTTAGAAATGGAGTTATGAACACTGGGGAAGGTGCCAATATTTACTGTCAAATTTAAATAAGTATGTTAGATTTAAGGCTCTTTGGAGGCAAAAAAATTGAAATGAGATCTATAGAAGTCAAACTCAGAGTGGTTAGAGGTTAGTCAGTTCCCTGACTTTTTTTATGGAACCAAATTTACCTTTAGATCCAAGGATGTTCAGTCTAGAGAAAATGAATTTCAAATTTTGCAAAGATAAGTCAGGGTCATAGTTGGAGGAGACGCTGTGAATCAGCCACATTTGGAGTTCAGAGATCCTGACCGCATAAGTTCTGTGTGAGTCTGTGGAATGCACAGCAATTATATATGAAGGATGCTGTTGCCTTAGATTCCCCCATCCAATCTCTGGGGGTCACAGGATTTTACTGTGAGCCAGGTCATCGGGCCTAGAAAGGAATACATCACTGATGGTTTTGAAAAGTTAACTCTTAAGGATACTGAAATACAATTTATTGTTTGGGGAAAAAATCAGTAGTAAATAGGTTATTAATCTTTTTATGAAAGTCTGTCTTCAAGCCTCAACTCCCTGATCTTTACCTTAGGCTGTTTATGGTCAGGATTATTTATCTGGTTTTAATATCATTGGATTTGGTGGGATTTAGTGAATGTCAATTTTCTCTTTTTTTAGAAAGATTTGTTTATTTTAGAGAGAGAGAGAAAGAGAGAGAGAGAGCAAGGGGAGGGGAAGAGGGAGAGGGAAAGAATCTTAAGCAAACTCCCCACTGAGTGTGGACCCCCCTCCCCAATGAGGGGCTCGATCTCACAACCCCAAGATCATGATCTGAGCTGAAATCAAGAGTCAGACACTTAACAGACTGAGCTGCCCAGGAGCACTGTGAACATCAATTTTCTAAATTGGATCTGGGTTAGACTTGGACACTCTACCTGTGGGGGCTTAATTACTGAAATTGTGGGAAGTATTTCACCTTCACGTGTTACCAGTAAGCCATTGGTTATCAAGTAGGGATGATTTTGTCCCTCTTCTCCCCAAGGAACATTTGGCGGTGTCTGAAGACAGTTTTAGTTGTCACAACCGGAGGAGGGTGCTACTGACATCCAGCAAATAGAGAACAGGGATGCTGATGAACATCGTACAATACACAGGACAGTCCCCACAACAAGGAGTTCTCCGGCCCCAAATTTCAATAATGCCGATGTTGAGAAACCATGTTATAAGCAGTCCTCTGTAACAGCTAGTGCTTTAGCAGGTTCTAGGGTCATTTTATTTCATGACGCATTTTAGATAATCTTAAGTATTCTCAGTAGGTCTTGGATGTTGCTGTCTTCCTCAAGCACTTTTTGTACTTATTAAATATATTTTATATTTATATATACATACATTTATATATACATACATACATACAATATATATACATATATTAAATATATGTAGTGGTTTCCTTACTCTCTGTCATAACTGATATGTGAAAGGCAAGAGGTGAGTTTCCCTCCATTGAACATCCCATTTATACAGCATATTTTCCTGCTTACATAATTTGTTCCACAGGTTGAGAGAAGAAAGGTGCTCTTCCCCTATAATTTCCAAATCATAGACTTTTATTTTCTTACTTGAAACAGCAACCATGTCTACTAGCAGAGGCTTCTGAGTGACTCAAAGAACAGCAGTCAGATTCACAGCTGGAAGCAAATGCTTTACTCGGAGAAGTCTTTCCTGATAAATTTTGCTGCATCCTTGACAGGGCGGAGAACAGTTAAAGGAACAGAAACATCTTGCTCCTGGCTGGTGGGGGGAGGAGATGAACATAAATTAATACTGTTTCTCAATCCCTACTCTTTCCTCCTCTTGTTTTCTTTCTGCCTCCCATCTCTCCTGGCTTATAATGCCCAGTTTGGCTGGAAATGAA